>NC_061076.1:2363387-2466731 GCF_021917145.1 Hypomesus transpacificus | reverse complement strand
GCAGGCAGGCAGACAGGCAGGCAGGCAGGCAGAAAAAAAATCTCAAATATATTTTCGACCTTTTAAAAACTTTTTTTTTTTTTTCAAACCTTTAGAATCTTTTTTTTCATACCTGCTTTTGAAAACATTTGATCAAATATTTTTTTCCCTGTTGAAGGTAAACTTTTCCCCCCAAAGATTTTAGAAGAACGAAGAAAGAACTTTTAGAAACGTTTTACTACAGCCACACTATTAAACAAGCAAGACAATTGTGTATACTATTGTGTATGTATTCACAGTTCAATTGAGACATTGATTTGAGCCCCACCACTGTATGGATTACTTAAATAGTGTTTCAAATAACCTAGACCCATGTCAGAATGTAAAAATGCAAAAGAACAAGCACAAGAAAACACAAGAATTTACATTTTGGGACAGGTCAAGTTCAGTTTGAGACGGTTAAATTTGCACTTTGGGACGATACTGGGACAGTGAAAGGAAAAAAAGTGAATTGCAAACCCTGTGTGGATCCCCCATCTTTGCCCACTGTTGGCTCCACCCCACCCCACCCCACCCTGGCCCACTGCCTGAGGCTGGTCCTCTAAGATGAGCCCCTGGTCCTGTCCCTGCCAGGGCCGGCTCTGCCCATGCACTGGAGGGGAACACAGACGTCATCCCTGACCCACACTTATAATTTTCATCTGTTAATTATACAGAAGCAAAGATGGGCTAAATATACCATCTGAGCCAGGGGAGGGGCGAGGAGCAGAGTGCAGGGGCCCAGTCTCCCAGTCCTGTGCCCAGACACAGAGGGGGGGCGGAGAGGGCCAGAGAGGCCTGCTGGAGCCATGTGGTTTCTGGAGATCAACTCTGCTGAGGGGCTGCTTCTGAAAACATCCAGGAAAGAAAGAGGAGGGAAGAAAAGAGGGTTTGAAGAAGGGGGCTGCGACGGAGCCCAAACGTAACGCTCTGATTGGTCCCAGTGGTTGTGGTCAGTGAAGGGGGGGGGGGGGGGGGGGGGGGGGGTGTAGTGTTAGCTTGGCCTAGCTCTTTGCCAGATGTCGTCATTGCTGTGTTTAGGTTACACGGTACATGTGATCCACACAGGAAGAAGGATGTTAGCACAGAGCGTGAGCAGACCACGGTGTGCCACCTGACAAGACTCAGGCTCCTGGTCAGCCCTACGTCACGAGTCTCACGACCAAGTGAAGGCTGGTAGAAGAGTTGCACTATGACGTGTCATGCTTGTGGAAGGATGTGTGCTTTGTAGGTATTTTCCTTCCCATTGACCAGCCCTCGTTTTGTAGCAAGCTGGCTAGACATCACTATGTTGTACAGCAGGGGTTGCAATGCTGAATGGGAACTTTGTTGATGGTTGTCATAGTGACTGCACGACGATGGCAGTTTGTGCTGGCTGAGGTTGGTTCAGGTGATGCTGTCGATGGCTGACGAGTGACGAGACCGTCAGTGTCGCAGGATAAAGGCATGGCACTGTTGCTATGGCAACACAGAAAGGATGTTGAATGGTGATGCTTGTCAGGGGGGATGGTGACCATGGAGATGTGGTAGTGGCTGGCCGTGGTAGTGAGGGGAGCAGTGGTGGCACTCAGGTGGAAAAACAAGAGCAGAATGAACATACACCTGAACGCTCTGGTTGTGAATTGTACAGTGTATTTTTAGAGCAGAGCAATTTCCCAGTTGAGTGGAAAGGGGTCAGTCTCCCTCTCTCAGATTCAGATAGTCTCCCTGTGACAGTGACAAAGCTCCCTCTCTAGACAAGCCTCATATAGATGCCCCTCCTTAAGTCGGTTAAAGAGGATCCCTCTCCACTTAGCGTGGCGTATGCTTTAGAGAAAGAGGAGATATGTGTGTAAAGAGAGAGACATTTGTAGAGGTCGAAAAATGGCCGACGCGTATCTCTCTCTTGCTCACACGTGCACGACGACACACATCCTCTCCTTTCATCTCTCTGGATGTGTACAACTCAGCATCAATTCAAATACTCTACGGGTATAAGCATGGACCACCCTCTGTGACACTGAGTGTTGCACAGTCGGGGCTGAGCTGGATGAACCTGGACCACCAACCTCTGCTATCCTCCCCCATGGCACTGCTACTACTGATTCATTATTCATCAACATCACCATTATGCTCCATGGAGTTTGACCTAGTACACACAGAACACTGTGTGTGTGTGTGTGTTTGTCTCTACACAGTATGTGTATGTTCGCAATTTTGTTCTCAGTTCCCAACCCCCCCCCCCCCTACCCCCCACCCCCCAACCTCCCCCCCCCCACCCCACCCCATCTCATATCATCACTAACAGGCCAGACCACATCAGTCAGAAGAAGGAATTCTGACCATACTGAAGGCTGCACTTAAAATACCCCGCCACTGTTGAGGTCAAAATCGGAGCTTATTAGTAGTTGGGTAATTGCAGTAGCATGTGTGTGTGTGTGTGTAGATGTGCGTGGCTTGAAACGATATCTCAGTACTGTATCACCACCTCTTGTTTTTCCCACCATCTGCTCGTGCCTCTCTGCTATCTGCTTTAGATCTCTCCGACGGTTCTCCCCCTCTTCATCAACATCTGCCTCCTTCTCTTTTCTCTCTTGCTCGGGAGGTTTCTGCATGCTTAGCTGACTCATGTATCCCACATTTCCCCAGGGCGTTTATTGAGTGATTGATATGCACTGAAGGGGTATTGGACACGCCCACCTTCCTACAGTATATCCCATCAGCATCCTTGTTCAGCCAATCAGCTCTCTCCCTCCGTGGGTCTGGGCGGATCCTCCGGTGGTGCCATTTTGTTTTAGCCAACTGTATATGTGGTGTTTCGCCCAGCGGAGGTTTGGATGTTTGTGTGGTTTTGAGGGCTCTGCTGCTCATTATATTGTTGTGAGATTTTGATGTTTTGTTTCTTTATCCTTTATGTGTATTTTGTTTTGGATTAAAGCATTTGTAAAATAAAAAAAAATGAATGTGAAGGTTGACTGAAGGGGAATGTTGTCAGGCTGGATCTGAGAGTAGGAATCAGTCTGGGTCATCCTAACAGTCTACTCTGAGAGAACTCACATGATCTCACATGGTAGTACTGTAACAGTGTGAGGTTGTACACACACACACATCACAGAGGCAAGCACATCACAAGTTGAATGCATCATATTTTGCGTGACGGATTAATGACGGGGAAATGGTGGGTCAGGTGGTTTGCTGTAATCCTTGTGTTTCCTGTCTCCTGGAGAGATAACGTGCGTATTGTTGAGTCCGTCCTGGCAGTGGGACCACCCTGCTCCTCTCAGCTGTGGAGCCCAGTGTGGAAGGTGGGATGGGGGATGGGCAGAGACGGTTTCCTCTCCAACTGCACCTGCTGCCTGGGTCTTCCCATGGCCTTCCTCTGGCTCTCTGAGAACTCACAACAGGTGTGACCTCTGCTGATCTCCAGCCAGTGCCCCATCCCAAGCCTAACCCTAACCATTAGAGGGTCAGCGTCAAACTGACCTGAAGGTAGTCAGCATTTCGGGGGGGGGGGGGGGCTACTCCCTGCCCCACGTCAATGAGACGCACACCCTTTGCTCGCTTTCGACACTGAGAACAAATGAGGCTAGCAACAATGGGGAACAATGGAGATGGCTAGCGTACTGTCAGTGTGTCAGTATCTGAGAGCTCCACCCTGTGCCTTGTGTCCCAGTGCGCCTCACGCGTCTCATCTGCCACTGAGCCGCATGTTGTGGCTGCCCCCTAGTGGCCGCGTCCCTGTAACTTCATGCCCTGGGTCTCCGAGCCTCTGGCCTCCAAAGGTCATGGATTTACTGGAGATTAAAGTTAAAATTAACCTGCTTAAAAGAGCTGTGTCTCTTTGTATCCATTTGCTTGGTTTTGATAGGATAGAGATGGGTGGTAATATCTGTCTAGACTGGGCCCAACTATCTAATGTCCTCTACTGCCAGCCTGAACCTTGTGCAGGTCACAATTTTCTACCCAACAGCCTTTTTTGGAGGTTCTCTTCCACCCTACTTGTTCCTGTTCTTATTAGCATGGATACCACAGTAATCATCCCACAGCACGTATAACCACTTGATGATGAAGGCAGGTGTCCCAGGCCTGTGTTTCCCTGCATCCACACACAGTAGCTCCAGACCCTCAGCGGAGGCTGAGTGTGACTGCCCCTGCTCCCAGCCCAGGGAGCCCCCGACAGAGGGAGGGCACCCTGCAGCGGACCATGGAGCACCAGCCTGGAGGTCAATCAGCTGTGCTGCTCATGGTTCAAAAGGGATTCTGGACTCCCATCTGGAGACCGGTCTGGAGCCAGCAACCGGCAGCTCACCTCGGTGCATTTGAGGGGTACGGATGAGAGAGTGAGTGTGGGTCCTGGTGTGATGGTGCTGGGCCCAGGGAAGGGACCAGTGTCCTGGGGAGCTTCCCCGGATGGCTGGGCTTCTGGGGGGGATCGAAGAGGACGCGAGGCTGTCCTGGACAGAGCCAACTACAGGGACGCTGTAGTCGGCGGACTTTGATGTGCGCGTGCACGGACCCTCATGGACACCAGCGGGAACATCTCCCTCGTCGAGCCCAGTCTGCTCTCTGCCTGTCGTTCCTCTCTGCCTGTCGTTCCTCTCTGCCTGTCGTTCCTCTGTCCATGTTGAGTGAAAACACGTCAATGCCATGGCCGCCTCTGCCTTTGTTTTTGTTTTTGCTATAGTGCAGCAAGTCTCGAGCTCACCTCTCTCTCTCTCTTTCTCTCTTTTGCGCCTGTCTTTCCTTGTTGATTTAGTCCAGAAAGATACACAGATCTGATGTCACTGTTCAGCTGCTATGTGTGTGTGTCTATGTTTGGAAAGGGGCCAGGCCTGCTGTACCTAGCTGTCTTAAAGTACTAGGCCATGGTGTCGGTTCGAGTATGAAGGGGATTAGGGCATATCTCAGAACGAATCTGTCGGTGAGCGGGCGAGCCACAAACACTCTCTCTCTTCTCTCCCTCTCTCTCCCTTTATCACTCTCCAGCTCTCTCCGGCTCCTCTGTTCAGTGTTGCGCTTGGCTGGGAGAACAGGGAGGAGGAGGGGGGGGGGGGGGTAGAGAGAGGGGGGCGTGCGGCATGGCATCTCTCCAGAGATTAGCAGCGTGCGCTGCCCTGATCTCTGATTCTTTGATTGTACGACTTCAAGGACTTGAGGCCCGCGGGGGGTGAGATGGAGGTTAGGCTGATGATGAAGGTGAAATGGAGGCCAGAGCTGCTCCAAAGCTGTGGGTGGTTCAGAGGGGGGGGGGGGGGGGGCAGGTACATCAGGCTGCGGCGGGGTGTCAAGGCTGACAACCGGCGGGTAATGAAGTGTGTGATGCAAGTGTTATGTCAAACCTTTTGTCCTGCATGCGATCCCAGTGTATGTTTACCTATAGCCATGCACCGACATGCAGTAGCCTATCAGCTCCCAGTGTGGGTCAGTGGTCGGGAGCAGTGGTATTATGACTCCTCTTTGTGTGTGACTGTGTTCTCTGTGTAAACTTTTACTCAGCGCCTCCCTGCTCTCCTCTCTGGTTACCCATCTCCTCCGTCCCCCTCTTTTTGAGTAAATCTCTCCGTGGGTCACGAGAAGAGGAGGGAGACGGAGCAAGAGCGGCGTGCCCACAGAGCCGCTCTGTTCCCAAACCCGGCTCGACTCGGGTCGTTGCCAAAACGCCACTCTAAAACAATGTGATATGATTCTCCTTCAATGCTGCCCTGTGTGAAGCGAAGACTTCTGTGTGCTCTCACCCCCCCCCCCCCCCCCCCCCGCCCCGCCCGGCTCAGATTGCCCAGTCTGGCGCTGGTTTATGATGTCACCCATTAAACAAGCCTGTGCTCCTTTTCATAAGGGTGAACGTAGGTGTGCTGTCCCTCTACTCCCCCCCCCCCTCCACCCTGGCAGGGTACAGGACCTCCCCTGAGGTGTTCTGGTCTCCTCTGGCGAGGGCAGTTCCCCTTGGCTCTCTGTCAGAACACTAGCCAGCAGCCAGACCACAGACTCAACAGAACCCCCACATCTCACAGCCTACGGACTTTATGAGATCCTAATTACACACCCTAGTGTATTTATACTCATGTGTGACTCAATAGCTTGTGTGGTGTGTGTGTGTGTCTGTGTGAATTAAGGAAACTTTGTCTTGTCGAACTTTGTTTTGAGATTTTTTTTCATCTCAATGAACTAAATTCATTTGGAAGTGGATCGTTTTGCGTGGAAAGGGCCTACGATATTCAACCGTTTTCCAGCCTGGGAGTGTCTGAAGTGTCCCCGGTGTGGAGCCGGTGTGCCTGGCTCGTGTTGGAGCTTGCCCTGGCGTGTGGCAGGTGGAACCAGTCTAACGTCCTCACTACAGGATGTCAAAGTGGAAAGGAGCAGGAACAGGATGAGAAGGGAGCCTCACTCACCATGGTCACCTGCCTACCTCTCTCACACAAACTCTGGAGCCACGGCTGTTTGGTGAGAATTCCGTCGTGTGTGTGTGGCTCTGTCCCCATGTGCGTTTCTCGGAGTGATGATTTAGAGTGAGTGTGTGGGTGGGTGGGTGTTTAAGTGTCTTTGTGTGTGTCGCTGATTACACCTTGCTGTCTAACGGCAGCTGCTTTTTCTGTACTGCTTGTGGAAGCGTTGTGTGCGAGGTTTCTGTTACTCTCTGTATCCTTACAGCCATTCTTACTCATTCTATTTTCATTCAGTTTTTCCATTTGGTCTGACCTAACTACATCCTCTTTTTAATTTTTCCTTTATTTGTCAGTTAGATGAGAGAGAGAGAGAGAGAGAGAGAGAGAGAGAGAGAGAGAGAGAGAGGGGGGGGGGGGGGGGGGGGGGAGAGAGAACCGGGACAGCGGTGAGCCTGTGTTTGCTTTTGTCTTTGTGTTTGAAATCAGACTCTTTTGTTGTTCTCTGATTGGAGGGGGAGTGTCTGGGGTGGCTTTGTGGAGTCGAGGTCAGGGATCATAGTCGTGTCACTGCTTCTCTGTCCCCCTCACACATGCACACGTGCCACCCAACTCCCTCTATACACACACACACACACACAGACACACGCATGACATCAGAGCTACATTGGATTGACCTCATCACCTGCCTGCGGGACGACTCTGAAGGCAGAGCCTCGACGAGCCGGTCAAGACTGTCCTGTGATCCCAGAGCTGAGTCCGGTTTGGAGTGACAGACTGGAAAAATGGAGGAATGATGGATCCTGTCGGTTCGGAATGAAGAGGAGCGAAAGGGAACACAGAGAAAAGATAGAGAGGTTGACCAAGTTGAATTTCAACAGGTGAAGCCAGACAGGAAGTAAAAGGCTTAAAAAGGAGGGAGCTGAGAGAGAGGGGAGAGAAAAAGAGAAAGAGAGAGAGAAAGAGAAAGAGAGAGGGACATAGTTGGCAGGAGAGAGACAGAGGGAGGGCAGGAAAGAGAGCGAGAGAGAGAGAAAGGGAGGAGAGAAGGAGGATCCAGCCCTCTAACTGTGACGGTGGTTGGTGTTTGGGGGGGTTGACAGAGCGGCTTTGTGAGGGGAACATCGCTGGACGCTCTCACTGACAGTTGTTCTGTCCGTCAGTCAGTCTGCCAGGCGGGCACTGTGTCTGTCTGTCGGTTTGTAGTGAAACTAGCCTACCTCTGTTCCACTGGCAGAACCACACACACACACACACACTGTGCCATCTGCCACCCAGGTCTTTCCGCTCCTTCCTCTGCTCCTGGAAGGGTTAGCCCCTTGGAGTGTGCGTGCGCCTGGGAGATCCCATTCCTCAGGCTTTTCTGTCCTCCGAGGTGGAACTTTTGTGGGATTCAAATCACGGACACCCCCCCTGGCCGCGGGCCAGAGTGCGGACGGAGCAGAGCACAGCGGCTGGAAGGAGGCTGATGTGATCGAGAGCTGTCGTCACCCAAGGAGGGTCTCGGAGCTCGGTGGGACTCAGGAGGGTGACAGTAGATGAGCTGCAAGGACACCTGCGTCATTTCTAGGAGCCTCGTCTGGGTACCTCGGCAGCCCTCGTCTCAGGCCGCCGGCTCTCCATCTCATGGACGTGTTTGTGGGCGGGGGCTTGTCCAGTGTTGGGTGAACTCTGTGCCCCGATGCCCGCAGCCATGCTCCCGTCCCCCGCGCCAGCGCGCTCAGAGTGGTGCTTCCAGAACGCAGTGGGGGTGGACTGCAGCTCCCCTGAGCCCCGCTGCATCTGGCTGGCCGTGCTCCGTGGAGCCCAAGCCCCCAGGGCCTCACCCTCACCCCCCGCCATGCCAGCCCGCCGCGGGCACGCTCATCTCAGCAGGGGCCAGCAGTGCTTCCTCCAGCCCAGGGTAAGGACGGTTCTTTTTCAGTCCCTGGTGGACTGTCAGAGGCCGGGGAACAGGAGGCCCCCGCAGGTCAAACTGACTCGGTCTAGCTTGTGTGCGGTACAGTGTCAGTTCAGCTTTTCTTTACACCAAGACGCAAACCTGTGAACAGCTTTGTTTTTTGGGGGGGGTTTGTTATTGCGTTTCTCTGGGTCAGTGCTATGTGGGTTGTGAGACTAAGGCTCTTATCAAGAGGGGACTGTTTTGGCTGTAGCTCTGTGGGTATGTGTGGCATATTGACTGTTTCTGCCCTGAAGCGGTTTCTAATTAGTGAGTAAAGACAGATGAAGGGGGGTTGTTAAGAACCACTTTGAGAGGGGGGGGGGATCTGGGACTCTGTCCTCCAGGGAAGCAGAATTTAGAGCATCTCATTTTCACGCTTGCTTGTGTGTGTGTGTGTGTGTGTGTGTGTGTGTGTGTGTGTGTGTGTGTGTGTGTGTGTAAGAGAGCATGTCTATGTGTGTACACATGTGCCACACACAGTATATCGTTTCTCTTTTGGTCTCATTCTTCCCCTTGTTCTACATCTCCCACAGTCACACACTTGAAATGCCAGTGTGGAATTTGGGGATGAACAAGCTACAGTAGATACACACAGCTGGTGCAAATACACACTGTTTAGCAGTCAGGGTTGAGAGTGTGCGTGAGTAAACTTCTGCAGCCCTGAATTCCGACCTTTATTCAGCTGTGCAGATGATTTCAACAATGCTAATGATGCGTGATGTGTGTGTGTGATGACATCATGATCTTGCTGCAAGCAGTTGTGTCCACATGCTTTCTGATTGGCTAATTGGATTAGGCTAATTATTTTTCTGTGTGAGACTCTTGGATGATGTGATTCAGCGTTAAGACAGCCTTGGTTGGTGTCTGGGGATGTACTGTCATAGCTAATGTCAAGTGTTTGGTTGGTTGGTTGGGTTGGGGGGAAACTGTGCTCTCTATTGGTGCTCAAGTGGAAAACCCAGTTTAACCGACATGTCGTAATCAACTGCTAGTTTCTCTGACAGAAAGGTTGGACAGGTTTTGAACGTACACACACACACACGTTTACACACACACACACACACCGTGAATCAGTTGGTTATGTAAATGGTATTTGGAGCCTTTTGTCAAGTCCTCTTCTGTTTGTCCTTGAACACTAGCGTGTGTGTTACTGTGTCTGCAGCTGGATGTGTCATGGAGCAGCAGGTGAAGGTGAAGGCAGGTGGAGGCAGCAGCAGTAGGTTCAGATGACTGGCCTCTGGAACAGAATGTTGTTAGATTTGGAAAAAAGGAAATAGTATGTCCATGGTGATGCTGGGTCGGGTATACAGTATTAAAACACATCTCGCTCTGTCTCTCTCTCTGTCTCTCTCTGTCTCTGTCTCTCTCTCTCTTGCTAACTCTCTCTGTCTCTCTCTCTCTGTCTCTCTCTGTCTCTCTCTCTCTGTCTCTCTCTCTCTTGCTAACTCTCTCACTTTCACCGTTTCTCTTTTTGTTATTATACACTTCCTTAACACCCCCCCCTCTCTCTCTCTCTTGCTCTCTATCTCTCTATCTCTCTTTGGTTTGTCTCGGGCCCAGAGCTGTGTGCAGTGGGAGCAGACAGGGGAGATCTAAATTAAAGCCTGTCAGCATTTGCAAACTCTCTAAAGCTCCACTTTTCAAACGGGTTGCAGTTCTCAGCTGTTTGAAAGAGCATTGTTCTCTCTGTGGGCCCTGACAGGTCGGACATTCCTCCCCCCTCAGTTTGTCCCTCTCTCTATGGCAGATAGGGTGAAGGTAAATGACGGTGCCTGCCTCATCGCTTAATCATTGCCCGACAGTTGGAACCTCTAGACAATATGAATGTTTAGAGTTTAGACCCCGTTCCATATACGTCCCTCTGCTCTCTCAGTCCTCTCAAGGCTCTCAAATTGAGATGTGGATGTCACGAGGCAGCTGTCTGAGCCTCCCACAACTCTGGGAACAAAATTATCAAGTCTGTGAATGACTTGAAATATGATGTGGGCGTAGGGCTTTCTGTAGGGTTCCATATGGTTTTTAATGGGCCTTTTCATACTGAACGGGAGCCTGTGGATGCATTCACTCAAGGCATGCATGTGTTCGGGCGCCATATTGTCTGAATGGTAATCGTCAGTTAAATCATGATGACTTACGAAAGCATTCATGTGAGCTTCGTTCTCGAACCAAGCACAGGCTGGAGGACTCCGCTCTGAAAGGCCAGCAGTAAATGCCAAAAGCCTCCCGCAGGTTGGATAGCCTCAGAAAGAGAGGTTTCCCCGTCTGTGTCTGAAGGCCTGGGTTAGTCTCCGTTGAAAATTAAGTTTAGACCGTAATCTACTACAGTTTTCCGAGAGCATTTCTGGGTCAACAAAACATTTCCTCTGTGTGGGTCACACCGAGTATGGTGGGGAGTTAATTATTGATTTAACTAACTAGCTCAGATGCATGCAGATACATGTATTAAGGATGGGCCAGAGACAATTCAGTGTGTGTGTTTGTGAAGCGAGAGGGGGGGGGGGGGTTACTGATTGTAGAGAACATCCAAGCGCCCCACACGGCCCACACGTCTGGAGGACAGACGGGTGGGAAACAGAGCTGAGCCCTGGCTCCTTGTGTTTGGAGTAATCACAGGGTTTGGTATTCCCAGTGCTGGGAGGGGCCATGCGGTCGAAACCAGCGTGCTGGAGCCTGTCCCTGGCCTCGCTGGGCTCTTCGCCCCCCCTCCTCCTCTCACTCTTTCCCTCTCTCCGTCGCTGCCTCTCGCCCGCTCCTCACCCCCCCCCCCGTCCTCTCCTCGACTCCTCTGTGTGGGTTTCAACACGTCTAGAGGCTCGGCCGCTCCCCCTGAGGAATGTAGGCTTCAGTCCTCCAATGCCTCTTTATCATCTTTCGGTCTTTCCTCTTTCTTTTCTTGCGCTCTCTCTTTCCAGTGTCTGCCCACACGGCCTTTTATTCCTGAAATGTTTTCCCTTTGCGCTGTCCTCCTCGTTTTAATCCGCCTCTACCATCCTCTCGTCTTTGGGGACATTGTGCGGGGATTTGGGGTTATTGTGAAGTGAAGCGTTGAGGGCCAGGTTACATCATCTGAGCTATACAGGGATCTAGAGCGCAGCACAGTGAGAGGATGTGTAGTAAAAGTCAACCCATCTGGATTACCGAGCGAGGAATGTGTGTGGAGATGGAGAACGGAGGGATGGAATGGAAGAGAGTCGAGCAAAGAAAAGAATCGAAGGAAAGAGAGAGGAGAGCGCTATTGTGGAAGCTTAGTGGAAACCCTTGCTGGAGAGAGGGGTGCTCCCTTCATATTCAGTTATTTATAGGTGCTCCTAATGGCTGGTTATCCCTCCCTGTTGCGATTCCCACACTTCCTGCCTTCAGCCTGCCACTTCCTGTTGTTGTGCTGGTGTACGGACTCGCGAGGTCAGCGTGTGTGGTGGGGGGGGGAAGGCGCACAGGAAGTGAAGTGTAGGGTGTGCATGAAGGCGTTACTGCCAGCTGTGGGGCAGCCATGTTCACCTCTGACCCATTAGCATTAAAACCATATGCATACACACATGCCATCTCGTACGAAAAACACTCCAATACAAACACGCATCTTCTCTCTCACAAACTCCCAGGAGAGAGACAGAAAGAAAGTGTGTTTGAGGAGCAGCCGTTCCACATTCACCAGGAATCTGTTTATTTTCCTGCCGTATGACAAATAGTCATTTCACCAAACAGTTCAGTCACTCCAAGGTTCCCGTGAGACAGAGGCCCTCCCCCCAGCCTGTTTGGTCAGGTGGTGCTGTCTGAGTGACAGATGTGGGTCGTTATGGCGACACGAGGGTGATAGTTCTGGTGTGTGTCCGTCAGGTGAGCTGTTTGCCGAGGCCCTGCATTACACTATGCTCTCTGACCAAGAAAAAGAGAGACAAAAAGGTGAAAAAGAGAGGGAGAGAGAAAGAAAGAAAAAAGAATGAGAGAAAGAAAGAATGACTGAATGGAAATGTAATCTCATCCCTTAGAATCCGCCTCATATCAGACTGGTAGACCCGTCCTTTGTGTTGCAGTCCAGGGTGACATGACCAAGGTCAGTCCTGAGTGGTTGCATGTGCCCATATAATTGGGTTGACTTCCGTCTTCGGCATTCCTAAGCGTTTCTCCCCAAGGACCCTCCTCCAGCCCCTTGTTCCGTCTAGACGTGGGGCTTTCCTGACACCGGACCCCCAGATCAGAACTTTTATGGGCCATTGTTGAGGTTGTGGAGGTGGCCATGGCTGTGCCCTTTGTCCCAGAAAGAGACTCTGGTGGCGGGGTAGTGGATGCCTATTCCTCATCAACCAGGGCATTCCAGTAACGAATGAAACACGGAGCATTAGCCCTGGTCCTTTGGTCCGTTTCCTGTTCCTTTCAAGTCCACGGTTTGAACACATAGCTCTACTCTTTCCTCCATATAAGAGAGGTTATGAAACCAAACATTCCTAAAGGACACATCCATACTTGCAATTGAGGGTTGAAGAACGGGTTGAGCAATATTAACATTCTTATGTATGACGACGTCATGACTTGTTGACCTGAGTCCAACGGCTGTTCCTCTCTCCTTGTTCACAGGCTAAAGGGCGGAGAGATGGGCTCTCCTCGGCCAGTGACAACCCTCGCCCAGCGCTGGTGGGCGGGCCGGGCGGGGAGGGCGTCAGCGTGGGGTGGCATGGGCCTCGGACCCTGCTCCTCCACAAGAACTCCCAGGGCTTCGGCTTCACGCTGCGCCACTTCATCGTCTACCCGCCAGAGTCTGCCCTGCACACCAGCCTCAAGGTGAGTCCACCAATCACAGACCTGGGACCCAGGGACTGGGCCTATTGAAACGCAGTCGGAGTAAAGATTCAGCCAATGAGTGGGCAAAGGGGCAAAGGGGTACATGATGTTAGCTCGGTCTCATCCACATGCGTCATCACAGAGCTGATGCACCAAAATGGCTGCCTGAGGGAACACAAACAGAACTAGTTTCACTGGTTCTGATTAAAAATGAATACTTACCCTATCAGAACACAGAGGAATAAAGATACAGCAAATGAGAGCACAAAGGGGCAAAGTCGTGTATGAGGTCGAGCGAATCGTACGGCGGCAGGAGGCCCTAAAGCTCATCAGCCATCAGGAGAATATAGAGGTAAACAGTTAGACAAACGAGTCGTAGCCAATTTAAGACAAAGGACTGGCCGGGCCAAGCCAATTGCCGTGTTGCAGGAGACGTGTGAGCCAATGAGATCAAGGCTATCGAGCAAGCCTGAGGACAGTTCTGGGAAGACAGCACTGAAGAAAACGTTAAAGAAGAATGCACAGCTTTTTCAGGGTTTCTAGAGTGTCTCGTTCTGACCAGAGGGCTGTGCTGCCTTTACAATTAGCTCAGAGGAAGTGGTGCTCTTCCCTACGGCTGCTGAGAATCACAGATACTCTCTTCAATAGTTCTCTTTCAACTGTGGATGGTTCTACATTTTTGTTATTTTGAGGTGTGGGGGCGGAGCTACAGATGTGAAATTTGGAGATGACGGCTGGGGTTGGTAAGGGGCTAAAACAAGGCCCTATTATTACCCCCTCACCCTGCCCCCACTGGCCTCACCCCACCTCACCCCAGCAGCTGCAGCAAGGACACAGACTCAATAGGCTCTGTTGTCACAGCCTAGTACCACTCACTGACTGCCTGGTTGTACCAGGACCAGACAGGACAATGGGCCCACTACGACCCTGGCCCCGTGCCTCTGTCTCTGCCTCCACTGCCCCCACTGCCTCTGTCCAGGCCTGAGCCCCACATGGTGGGACAGTCTAACAGTCTCCTTATCGTGGTAAAACCGAAATGGTCTTCCCCAGTGTATCAACACGAAGGCAAGGATCCTGAGTGCAGCGACTCTCTGATCAAAGCTGAGGGCTTGCGAAGAGTGCCTAAGAGAAACAGCAAGATGCAGAAATAAGCACAGTCCATTCTCCCCACTTTTTCACCCCCCCCCCCCCGTCCATCTCGTCACTTCAACACATCCACAGACCCTCGTCCGGATGTGTCCAGACAGGGGCGTTTGGCCGGGGAGCATCCCTGGTTCCTGTCCCTATTTTGGGGGTGCACACCTCCCTTTCTCTGGCCTTAAACCCCCACCATTGTCTAGAGAGTGAGGAATGAGCCCACTCAGCGCAGCCTAAAGCCAGCCAGCAGCCTGCCCACCCTGCCCCTCACCCCAAACTGTCCACTCAGCGCAGCCTAAAGCCAGCCAGCAGCCTGCCCACCCTGGCCCTCACCCCAAACTGTCCACTCAGCTCAGCATATGTGGATATACGCGTGTGTGTGTGTGTGTCTCTAACCTGTGTGCCTAATCCGTACCAGCCCTGTCAACTACCTCCAGTGAACGTCCAGCCCACTGCTCAGTGCTGGCCTCGTGTGTCGAGTCCGGGAACTGCATGCGTTTGCCTGCATCCATGACATCATCCGCTAGGAGACAGCCCAACCTGAAAGGCAGCCTCAGTGTTGTGTGTACAAACATCCAGAGACACATACAAACTGGAACAGGCCTGCCTGTGACGGTGGGCTGGAATTTCAGTGAAGTCATTGAAATGCCAGGAGGTACTGAGGCACACTGCATGGTTGCAATTCCAAACCTCCTGCACATGCACAGATCCCATGTGTTGTAGAGAGAGGGGAAGACAAGAGCTGTGGTATCCTAGGATGCGAGCAGCCAACCAGTTCCTCCACCGTAACGCGACATAACACACTCCCACAACTCTTTTCTGATTCAGTTTTCTTTGTCTTTGCAGGATGAGGAGAATGGGAATGGAAAAGGTAAACTACCCCCCCCCCCCACACACACACATACACACACACACCCCTCTCTCCCTCAGTAAACACCAGCACCATCTCTGGAGGGTAGCTTCCCAGTGATGTCATCCCAGGCCCTCCAGAGTCCCCCCTCAGGTTGCTCTGCAGCCACACTGCTCCCCCTGCAGGACTGAACACAGCACTGCACCCAGTCTGCACACATACAGTACACTAGACAGTTCGTAGTCATGGTGTACGGAAAGGGAGGGAATTCAAACTGTTTAGGGTTGTTGCTCCACCAAGCTACATATATTTCCAGCGCTAGTATGTTTTTTATTTCATTCCAGATATTGCAAGAGTGACTTAATCATGCGTGTGTTCTATGTTACGCAGGCTATCCAAGAAGTCGCCTGGAGCCTATGGACACCATATTCGTCAAGAATGTGAGAGAGAGAGGTCCTGCTCACCAAGCTGGTTTGTGCACGGGTAAGGGAAATGATGTGTGTGTGTGTGTGTGAGAAAGAGAGGGAAAAAGAGACAGAGAGAGACAGGGAAACACTGTAGTCATGCTGATTTGCAATGAAAATGACCTGGAGGAGTCACATGACCTGGAGGAGTCACATGACGCTACAGACATAGAATCGCAGACAAGATCACACCCCAGGCTAGATCAGTACGCAATAACAGTAAAAAAAATATATATTATGCTATAACAAGTGATGGAGTTAGACTGATAGTCTGACAGATAGAGATTTGGATGAATTTCCTTTTGTGTCTTGCTGGCAAAGCCTGGCTGCATTCCACTCCTGGCAGCTAAAGTCAAACTAAACCAGAACTCCTCACAAAGAAACGCTATGCCAGGCACAGATAACAGCAAAACCCCTCCACAATAATACAACCCAGTAACATACTCAACTCTCGTCCTCAGACTTCTTTAACACAGAAACTCACAGATTGTCTAAATGATCCATCTCCCACGCCCTGCCCCCTTCTCCCCCCTCTCCAACAACCTTCCTGCCTCTCTCCCAGGATCCCCCCACATACACACACCTTCTCCCAACAGGAAGTGTGTGTGTCTGGGGGTCTCTCTGCCCTGCCCGGCCTCCACGACTCTGGCCTGTTTCACCAGGATATCCCTTTGCTAGAGGCCTGTCTGGGGGGGGGGGGGGGGTGAGGGTCACAGGGGTCAGACAGGGTGTGTGTGTGTGCGGGGGGGGGGGGAGGAGGGAGCTGTAGAGAGTGTGTGTAGGGTGTTTTTCCTCACGGCTGCCTTTGTGCGTGTGTGGTGTGTGTCGTAGGGGATCGGCTGGTAAAGGTGAATGGGGAGAGTGTTCTGGGGAAGACGTACTCCCAGGTTATCGCCCTCATCCAGAACAGGTAAGAGCTGTCAGTCTGTATGCAAGGGGGATTAGGTGCTGCGCGTCTGGTTTTAACAACGCAATGTGGTGTCCATGCGTGGTGTGTGTGTGTATGTGTGTGTGTGGACATGATGTTTCTGTGTTTTCTGCTCACAATGATAATAGTCTTAGAGAGTGTACATATATACATTCACCAGTCTGACTATATGATGTCAGGGTCAACAAAGAAGGTCGGTAATATGACCCGTTATCCAAACAAAGTGCTGCTATTCAAAACCACGTCGAATCATATGGCTACATTTTTTTAAATTAATTATACCTGTCTTTTCTAATCTTTCAATGCTTTTCTTCTGTAGTGTATTGGCTCTCTGTATAACTCTGTATGACCTGTCTTCCTCAGTGACAGTGTGTTGGAGCTTTCAATAATGCCAAAAGATGAAGACGTGTTACAGCTGGTAAGTGTGAGTATAAGATTTCTCACACACTTTCAGCACACGCGCGTGCACACCAACTTACACACACACACACACACACAAAAGACCATCCCTCCCTTTCTTTCTAAACAGATTAACTCTGATTCAAATATGACCGGAGGGCTGCTTGCTAGTGTGCCTTTAGGTTACAACACACCAGTTCACGTCATTATCAGCTGTTTTGAGTGTCATTTGAAAAGCAGCTACATGCCATCCCATTAACACCCACACACAGCCAGTCCTTGAAACGCTCTCCAGCTCGCTCACATGATCAGGCATGTCAAGTATGCCGGCCCTTCCCCCTTGACAGAAGGAGCTACGGACCCAGTGGGATTCCCACAGTGGACTGGTATACACCAGCCTGCTTCACCTTATCACTCATGCCATCCTTCCCCTTATCCCCGTACCCACACGTCTGTCTGCATGCCCCGCCCCTCACTGCTACGCCTGCATCAGCAGCATTCCAGGGATGACATCATCAACTCGACGCCCCCTTTCCACCCTGCCACAGGGTGGAGTGAGCGAGAGAGGGAGGGAATGAGGGAGGAGAGAGGGAGTTTTGGAAGGGTTGGGCTGGTTTAGGTACGGCACACACAGCAAAGGGCAATACAAGGACAGAGAAGGATTGCCGACATTGGAAACACAACAGAGGGAAAGGAGTGGAAAGAGGTGGAGATACAACCACAAGAGGTTTGAAGAAACGGAGAGAGAGAGAGAGAGAGAGAGAGAGAGAGAGAGAGAGAGAGAGAGAGAGAGAGAGAGAGAGGGGGGAAAAAGAGAGGGTGAGAGCGTGAGAGAGAGGGGTGAATCCTAGCAACAGCAGTAGGCGGTGTTGAAGGTAAACAGACTGTTGATTCGAGGAGTCCTCTCTCCTCTTCCTCTCCTCTCTGTGTGAGGAGCAGCCTGAAAGAGGAACCCTGAGTCAGTACACTAAGCCTAGGCTCTGAGGTAAAAACCCCTCAACACTTCTCAGTTCTGTGAATGTACCGGAGATCTCCTTCTTGAGAAGGGAGTTTGTGGTTCAACGCTCTGTTGTATCCAGTGTTTGGTCACGTACAACTGCATGATCTAGCTTTACGTACCTTTCGATGTAGTTCTGCTGTGGATATAGCCTTTTAGTATGTCGTCTATAGTCTTTAGTATGGTTAAGATTGTAGCCTTTTTTGTTGTTGTTGCTGGGGTGTATATGCACATGTCTTTATGTCAAACATTGCCGCAGGCCTGTTCAGTTGCTGCTGGTTGCTGTGTTGAGAATGTGGCTTAAGGCATGTGCTAAGTTGAGCTTGTGGCTAGCTAGCCAGCTAGCGAGCTAGCTGTTTGTGTTGGGAACACAGGCCCCAGGGACAGACTGTGGCAGAGGGAGGCAGTGAGCCGAGCACAAACGAGTCCAGGTTGGTGCCTGTTTGTCCAAAATGGTAGCAGAGAGTTCTCGCTTCCGCCATGTTTTCTTTGTTACGGCTCAAATCTAGTCACAGCCTCATTGATCTGACCACGGCCTCTCCGCTCACCCCTCCCTGTCTCCACAGCCGCCCCTACAGGCCCCTCACCTGCTCCCTGCTGGCCTGGCTGTCTCTGACCTCACACTGTTTCCCCTCCTCACAGGCATACTCCCAGGATGCCTACCTGAGGGGCAACGACCCTTACACAGGGGGGGCCCAGAATCTTCCGGTTCCGCCACCCCTCTGCTACCCACGCGGCAAGTCCCAGCCTCCCTCCGGGGGGGCAGCCCCCATGGGTCAGAACCAGCTGGATAACTGGAGCCGCTGGGCGGGTTCCTCCAGCCCCTCGTCCCCCCTGGACAACCGCTCGGCCGTGGGCAGCCCGGCCAGCTGGCAGGAAGGACGAGCCGGGGAGCCGGGGGGCGTGGGTCACAGCAGCCCCGCCCACCGCACCGAGGAGATCCAATACGGTATGACCGGGCAGCAGCCGATGGGTCAGACCAGGGGCCGCTCGTACTCCTCGTCCTCGTCCTCGGGAGGTCCCCTCTCCAGCCCGCTCCACGTCCACTACGCCAACCACAACACTGCCGCCGCCACGGCCACCTCGTCGCAGGGCCAGCCTCGCATGTCCAGCCAGGTGTGGGCCAGCAGCCCTCCGCAGCCCAGCCACAGCCGCGGCCATCGCTGCCAACAGGCCCTGTCGGACTGGTACTACAGCCAGGTGCCGGAGCAGTCTGTCCGCAGCATGCCTCCGCGCCACCGCAGCTACTCTCAGGACCGTCTGGGGGAAACGGGCGGCGGGCGACACCCCCAGCGGCCGGGCGGCTGGCCCCACAGCGCCTCCCAGGACACTCTGCTGCTCCTGCAGCAGGCTGGCCCCCATGGGGACCATTACTGGACCTATGGGGAGTGGGAGGGGGCTCCGCCCCAAGGGCATCCCGCCTACGGACGGGCCCGCTCAGAGAACCAGCTGGTCCAATACGACCGCTACGGACGATCGCTGGAGATGCTGGACAGGGAGGCGTCTGGGCTGGTGTCTCCCCGCTACGAGAGGCCTGCCTGGCTACCGCAGGCCCCACAGCCCCCCCCTAGGACTGAGGCCTACCAGAGGCAGGGTAACCAATACGGGGTCACACAGGCCCCCTCAGTGAGCCGGCATTCACAGTCTCACCACAAACACCCCCACCCCCACACACAGCCCCACCCCCAGCACCAGCCCCAGCCTCAGCAGACAGCTCCACAGAGCCGACGGCTGCCCACCGGCCAGAGCATGGACGACCAGCCTGTGGGCTACCGTAGCTACAGCCCCTCCTTCTACCGCAAGACGGGGAGAATAATGCAGCAGGCTCACTCCTTCAGGGACCCCTCCTACTCGGGCCCCCACCTCAACTGGGCACCGACCCCTAAAACCAGCCCCCCGGACGCCGCCCCTGCCACGACCCTGGTCTCCTCCACGGCGGCCCCGCTGGCCTCCGCAACCCCCGAGCCTCTGGACAGGGCCTACCGGCCCACCAACCACGAGAGGGGCGCCGTGGAGGGCCAGGCAGAGGTGGTGGCACAGATCCAAGAGGTGGTGCTGAGACAAAAGCCCCCCACCGGGCGGAGGAACGCCCACGCCATGCGCCACCCTCACTACGCCCTGCCGGTGGACGCCATGGAGCCCTCGGTGTTCCCCTTGGAACCCCTAAGCACAGCACCCGCCCCCCGCTCCGTGGGCGAGCCTGCCCCACGGCGAACCAATGGCAACCTGGCGCCCCTGCCTGTTGAGGACGACTCCCTGGCCTCCATACCCTTCATAGGTAAACGCCTCGCCTCTCTACCACCCCCCCCCCCCCCTTTTTACTTCACACGCTCCCTTCATCTCAACCTGCAGATGCCACTGATTCTGCTTGCGCTTGAGTTACTAATGTGCTCTCTACCTGTCTGGGTGAGTGTGGATGTTGTGAATGCGAAGCCCCAGACATAATTAGGAAAGATGGGGGACCTAGACAATGACGATAACCTGTCTCTCGGTGTCTTTCATTTCCTGTCTGTGGAGGCTCGAGGCCTCATCTCTTTCAGTGTCTGTGTGTGTGTGTGTGTGTGTGTGTGTCTGTGTGTGTGTGTTGGGCAAAACTGGTACTTCCCGGTTTGAGTAGTGTTTGATTGTATCATAACTTTTGTAACTTCGCTGATCCAGCACAGATCACCTGGCCCTTTAGAGGAAATGAGGTGCGGTTTGACTTCCTGTGTCGGTGTGTGTCCTTCCAGAAGAATTTGATAAGGACTTGAGGCGTTCTTGGTCCTATGAATGAATTCCACGTCTGTTTCAGTTGAAGGATTAACTCAAATTCAATTGAATTGAATAACTGGCAGCATTCCTGAGTCAGCTAAGATTGACAGCCTCATATTTGCCATCGTTTTTATGCCTGTGTGTATAAGCCCCTGTCTGTGGACGTGTTTGGGTGTATGAATGTGTACAGTATGTGTTTTTTTCAGAAGAGGCATCTGTAGTCATGTCCATGCATGTTCACTCTGCTCTATGCCCGAAAGCATACCAGCGACTGGGGAAGATCACTACTGCCTGCTGCTACATTACTCTACAGCTGAACATCCAGATGCTGTGTAGTCAAACCACAGGCAAAACCTCCCCTCAGTCTGTCCCTGGCGGACACGCCCACTCCCAGTCCAGGCAAAACAACCCAGCAGCCAAGCACATTAGAGCTACTGTAGTTGTTGAAAACATCTTGAATCCTAATAATAATCCTGTAAATAACCTTGTCAGATGACCAGGCCATGCTAAAAACGGAGAGATCTTTTTTTTTATGAAGGGAACAAACCAGGAAGCAGGAAAACATTCTTGCTTCTCCACGTCTGCTCAGAGCAGCAAAAGCAAACCGAGACTATTTAGTCCGGAAAACGAGCTGGGACACGTTGCATGAGCAGAGACTGAAACTACTCTGGCTTGTTTCTCCCACACAGAGAGAGAGAGTGACTCTCCAACAGGCGAGTTGATCCGATCTGGTCTGTTTGGGCGCGTGTCTTGATAGGGCGCTGCTGTCCTCTTTGTCTGTCAAGCTCAGACATCTGTGAGACAGACATATGCGTTTGATAAGCTGGTGAATCCTGGTCCTGCAGGAAACCTGTTCTCGTGGATTTGAGGACGTCCTCTAGTCCTGTTCGATGGGCATGACTTCACGATGTTCTCCTCTCATCTGGCACAGGGTCGATAGTTGGAGATAGAGGACGAAGGGAAATGAAGAAAATTGCATGGTTGTTAACCTCCTTTAGAGGAGCCTGAGATGTCGAGGTTATGCCAGTGGGGCACAGGAAGGGGGCCCACAGCGTCATCCTCCACCCACCCCAGGCAGTACACTCTGTGCCCCTGCCTTCAATGCTGCCTTTTTCACCACCGGGCAATGCGGGGGCTCTCTACGAGTTAGACCCTCCTCGCAACAGACGCAAAGCAGTCAGCAAGAACAGACCTGGATCTGGCCTCGTCAGTCTCCCCTCGTCTCTGTGTCTGTCTCGGTCTGAGGGCTAAGTGTCTCACAGAGAGAAAGTGAAGTGTCTGTGAGCGTGCTGGCCTGGCCTGGCCTGGCCTGGGCTGGCCTGGGCTGGTGGAGGGGATATAGCTGTCCCTGGCAGGCCTGTCTGGAGCCTGTGAGCTCACGCTCTGGCCTCTTTTGGCTCTGTTAATGATGGCCTTTGTTAAACCCACAGCACTGCTATTTCTGGGCCACGCTGTAAACAGGCAGATTCCACATCCTAGATTGGGAATGTTTCCGCCTTTATCCCCTCTGCTACTCCTTCTGCCGGCCCGGCCGAGCTCGTGAGACAGGAGCCAGGAGAGAGAGGAGAAAGGAGACTTTGAGAGAAAGAGACTCACAAAAGAGAAATGGAGAGAATGGGCAAGCAGAGAGGAGCAGAGGAAGTCCGTGCTGTCTGAGGGGGGGGGGGGAATGCATGGTCTGACTTGGAGAGGTAAGCCACCTGATGGAAAGGAAGGAGAAGGAGGAAGGAGAAAGGGAGACTTGCTGGAGATACTTAAACACTGTTCTGTTGAATAAAGAGAGTTTTATTGCAAGAGCGAATGCAGGTCTCTAGGGTATGTTTGAGTGAAGCTTTAAGCCTTTGACTCACGTCGAGACCTGTGAGTGAGGCAAGCAAGGCTGTGCTGCCCTCTGTTGTCTTGTGAAAATGCAGACAAGGCTGTAGGGATGTAGCCTTGGTTACTGCCTGCTCTAGAACCACTGTTCAAAATGACAGGACATTCTCTGCTCTCTATATGCAAATGCTGGGCTGGTCTCAAACCAGTATGTGTATGGGTGTGTGTGTGTGTTTGTGTCCTTGTCTATTGCTCTGAAGTTTCACATCCTTTTGTTATTGATAATCGAGGTTGACTTTCCTGCAGTTGTTTTTGATTTGGTTGACCACTTTGTTGTCAAAACATTCTCTCTTATTAGGCAAAAAAGCGTGTCATTCTTTGTTAAATATTTGGATATTTATTTTAGGTATTAATAGAAACATAATGCTAATCCCAGAGAACGCACTCAATTCTGTTAAAGAACTGAAACCTTGTGTCATTACCTGTTGAAAAGCATTTCTACTTCCTATATGAAGAACGTTCTCATGGACACAGAAGAGACAGGTATTGAATCAGAGATTGTCTAGACTTTATCTGTATATGCCTTTTTCTGATCTTTATTCCCTAGGCTACAGCTTTGTCCGTGCAATGCCTCTGTGTGGTTTGATGACTGTTTTGTTCGATAATACAGCTTTTCTTCTACAAACAGTAGCGTCTTGTTCTACCGTGGCCATTATTCAGTACATTACTATACAGGAAGCCCCAGACACAGGAAATGTCCTCAACTTTGAGGCCATGTGAATGTGGTTTGAGAGAGCTGTGAAAAGGCTATGTTTTCTCATCTATTCATGGGGAACACTAGCTTAGTGCATCTGTCCTCTGTGGTAATCCAGTGGTACCTCATCAATCGCCCCCCCAACCCCTTAAAACCTCCGCTCCTTGACTTCCAACCCTCTCTCTTCATATAACCCTTCCCCTCTTTCCTCGACCCTGAGCTTCCCTCTTTGCCTCCCTATTGACTCCCTTTACCTACCCCCTCTCCCGACTCCTCCCCATCCCTGCCTCTCCTCCTCTCCCTCCTCTCCTCTCCTCCTCTCCCTCCCTCCTCTCCTCCTCTCCCTCCCTCCTCTCCTCCTCTCCCTCCTCTCCTCCTCTCCTCCTCTCCCTCCCTCCTCTCCTCCTCTCCTCTCCCTCCCTGCCTCTCCTCCTCTCCCTCCCTCCGTCCGTCCTCCAACAGACGAGCCGACCAGCCCCAGCGCTGACCTGCGTGCCCGCCACGTGCCCGCCTCCTCCGTGGTGTCCAGCGGCATGAGCTCAGCGCCCGCCGGTATCACCAGCCCCGCCTCCCCCACCTTCACCTTCCCCCTCACAAGGCTCTTCTCACACGACTGCAGTGAGTGACCCCCCCCCCCCCTCCCACCCAGGGCCAGCCCCGGCCCTCTTGCATGCAGCCATGCCAGAATCCTACTCCAGTGTCTCTGGTTCCCCGTTCAGATGTCAGGTATGCCCTCTGTCTGCTTCTCAGACAGACTAATATACCCCCAACAGTACCCGTCTCTCAATGTATTTCTTTTTTTATTGCATGGTCTGGTTAAGTGCATGCCTGTTTAAAAGTAAGGATACAGCCTACCTTGTGTAGAGAGTATCTAGTGTCATTTCGGTGGTTTCGGACTAGTGCATGGACGAGTCTAGCGAAGCCCTTCTAAACCTGCGTGACAGGTCACACCTGCATGACTGTTGTGAGCAAAGTGACCCGGGGGTGAATTACCATCACCCACCCACCCGTGCCTACCTCCACCTCCATCATCCAACCACCACCCTCACCTCTTCCTCCCTAACCAACCCCCCCCCTCCCCCTTACCCTCCCCTGCTACTAACCCAACACCCCCTAACATCCACTCTAGTGACTGGCATTACATCTCCATTTTCTATTTCTCTTTCGCTCTCCTTCTCTATCTACCTCTCTTGCTCGTTCGTTCTCTCGCTGAGCAGGCAGTATTAAATCCAGTCGTCGTTCCTCCTATCTTCTAGCCGTCACCACGGAACGCTCCAAGTCATGTGACGAAGGACTGAACAGCTTCAGAGACGAAGGGCGGGTGTTCTCGTGAGTACCAGCGGGGGGGGGGAGGGGGGAGAGGCATCACAATGACACGTATGTTCATTCACAAGTATTTACGATGACGATTTCTTCACCATTTAATTCATCGCATCATCGTGTTCTGTAGGAGGCTACCAAAAAGAGTGAAGAGTTTCTTCGCGGATGGGGTGAGTGTTCCGTCTGATAACGTTAGCTGTGTCGCTGCATAGACGACAGGACGTGCTGTGGATCTGAGAGCTCGGCCTAATGTCAGTGGTGTGTGTGTGTGTTTGTTTCAGTCTCTGGACAGCCTGGGGGCAGCAGAGGAGGCGCGCTCCAAACGTCACTCCACTTCGGAGCTGGGCAGCATCAGCTACAGTGACGTGCGGAGGGAGGGCTGGCTGCACTACAAGCAGATCCTCACCGAGAAGGGCAAGGTAGGAGGAGGAACCTGCAGGGAGGAGGGGGAGGAGAAGGGCAAGGTAGGAGGAGGAACCTGCAGGGGGGAGGAGGGGAGAAATGTGGAGGAGCAGGAGGAATCCAATCACCTCGATCAATTTCCTTCCTCTGTCCCTCTCTGATACGACTGTATCTGTCTCTCTGTCTCTCTCTCTCTCTCTCTCTCTCTCTCTCTTTCTCTCTCTCTCTCTCTCTCTCTCTCTCTCTCTCGCTCTCTGCCTGTCTCTCTCTCTCTGTCTCGCTCTTCGTCTCTCTGCCTCTCTCTCGCTCTCTCTCTCTCTCTCTCTCTCTCTCTCTCTCTCTCTCTCTCTCTCTCTCTCTCTCTCTCTCTCTGTCTCTCTCTCTCTGTCTCTCTCTCTCTCCTCTGGCGTTACAGAAGGTGGGCAGCGGCATGCGTCCCTGGAAGAGGGTCTTCTCGGTGCTGCGCTCCCATTCGCTGTTCCTTTACAAGGACAAGCGGGAGGCGGTCCTGCGCGGGGCCACCCTGGGCGGGGCCGAGGACGAGCAGCCAATCAGCATCCGGGGCTGCCTGGTTGACATAGCGTACAGCGAGACCAAGCGCAAGCACGCCCTGCGACTGACCACACAGGACTTCTGCGAGTACCTGCTGCAGGCGGACGACCGGGAGGACATGCTGGACTGGATCAAGGTCATCAGGGAGAACAGCAAGACCGACAACGAGGTGAGGCCAAACCCCCGGCGCCCAGAGCCCAGCCTCCATCTCAGTGACACCTCTAGCCTAGCACCTCGTAGCAGTGTGAACGCCGGCTGATTCCTCAGTGGGTTTGTTTGTGTTTTCAGGAGCTTGGCTTCTCCAGACAGGCACTGATCAGTAAGAAGCTGAATGACTACAGGAAACACAGGTGAGGCACGCGAGACTCGCGCAACTGAACGGGGGGAAAATGGCCCCCTTGTTGTGCAGTTTGGTACGATCTGCGAGGTGTGCTTGATGCGTTCCTCTGTCTCCCCCTGCAGTCCAACAGGCAGCAAACCCGATTCCTCCCCGAGGGTACCCCGCATGAAGCCTCCCTTCCTGGCCAAAATGGAGACGGCAGCAGGTGCGCCACGCTCACCCAAATCTGAGGGCAAAGGTCAGTGTGACTAACAGGGACCGAAACCAGGGTATCAAGTCTCAAACCTTTACCACGGTAACAGTCTGATCTGGCCGTCGGTCCTGAGAGTGTCCTTCTGTCTGTCTGGCTTTCCACAGATGAGAGCAGCCCCCCTAAATCTCCCTGGGGGATAAACATCATGAAGAAGACCAAGAAGTCTGGGCCCAAGGCTTTCGGGGTGAGGTTAGAGGACTGCCAGCCAGCTGTCAAAAACAAGGTTTGTGAAACCCTCAACCCTGTCCTCATATTAACTGCCATTGTGCTAACATTTACATTTAGTCATTTAGCAGACGCTCTCATCCAGAGCGACTTACAGTAAGTACAGGCACATTCCCCCGAGGCAAGTAGGGTGAAGTGCCTTGCCCAAGGACACAACGTCTTTTTGCATGGCCGGGAATTGAACCGGCAACCTACTGATTAATAGCCCGACTCCCTAACCGCTCAGCCACCGGACACCCAGAGGCATCCAGTTGTTATCTACAGTTTACTGCACAGTAGTGTGTCTGTGTGTGGGACTTACCTGTGTGTTTTGGTTTTGTCAGTTCATCCCTATGATTGTGGAGATCTGCTGTGGGTTGGTGGAGGACATGGGCCTGGAGTACACAGGTATCTACAGGGTCCCAGGGAACAACGCCATGGTCTCCAGCCTGCAGGACCAGCTCAACAAGGGGCTTGACATCAACCCTGCAGAGGAGGTGATACAGCAGAGACACATACAGTACCAGTCAAAAGTTACATGGACATAAACAAACACATAAATACAAACACACACACACAGAAGCTACCTATGTCTTTAAACGAGTCTCAGTCAGAAAGTAACTTTGCCTCCAATCTCTGAACAGAAATGGCAGGACCTGAACGTGGTCAGCAGCTTGCTCAAGTCCTTCTTCCGGAAGCTTCCAGAGCCTCTCTTCACGGACGGTCAGTTTGTTGTCGGCATGACAACAAGACAATCTCCTTTTCTATAGTCAAAGTTGTGACCAAGATACACCAATTCGAATCTTTTCCATTTGTCAACAATATCATTTCTTATTTCTTTACAGACAAGTATAATGACTTCATCGAAGCCAACCGGATGGAAAATACAGGAGACAGGTTGAAAACCATGAAGAAATTGGTATGTGTAGCGTTTGTGTGCGTGCGTCCCTCTGGACAGTACCCGTCGGTTGACATTTAACATGCCAGGGTTTGGCAGGTTTCACTCCAGCCAGCTGTTCAGTTGTTGTTGACGTGTTGTCTCCCTCCCCCAGATACGTGACCTGCCAGACTATTACTACCACACTCTCAAGTTCTTAGTCGGCCACCTGAAGACTGTAGCAGACAGCGCAGACAAGAACAAGGTATGGAATGCTGTGTGTGTGTGTGTGTGTGTGTGACTCAGTACGCGTGTGTGTCTGTAGGTATTCATTCGAGGGGGGGGGGTCCCCTGTGGTCCCCTGTGGTTCCTTGTGGTTCCGAGCTGACTGAGGTGTCACTGTGTGTGCAGATGGAGCCTCGTAACCTGGCTCTGGTCTTTGGTCCCACCCTGGTCAGGACGTCTGAGGACAACATGACTGACATGGTCACACACATGCCTGACCGATACAAGATCGTAGAGACGCTCATCCAACACGTGAGTCACTCTCGCCGCGTGCCTGTGCACACACACACACACAAACACACCCGCATCCACACTAACCTTCCGGTATCCAATATGAATCTTGTTTCCTTTCCTTATCTCCTCCAGCACGCCTGGTTTTTCAGCGAAGAGGTGGACAAGGATGAGAAGGTATGCCTTCGCTGTCTGTGACACATGGCTACTGATAACGTTCCTCAAACAGCTGGGGAGTAGATTGTATATGTTGCCTGTGGGTTATGACGAGACGTTGTGCTATGTGGTGCACACATATTCAAATCCCTGGGTTCCTTTTTTAGACGCCAGTTGACACGGAGGACCTGCAGCCGGCCCCCAACATCGACCACCTGCTCTCCAACATCGGCAGAACAGGTCTGCTGGGGGAGGCCTCAGGTGAGCTCGGCCCCCCCGCCTCTGCCCCACATGCACCAATCACAACCTGCATCCTGACAATGACAGCCTGTGCAAGCCAATCCGTGTCCTTGCTGTGATGTAATTGTTCTGGCCTCACACTTATTGACAGCGACACAGTTTAAACTGTCGGCTGGATTGAAATCGGTGTGATGGAAACATGAAACTTTTGTTTCCACTTCTGATTTCATGATTATTCTTCTGCATGTCTCTCCTCTATGCTGACCTTTATTCTCTTCCTTATCACTTATCTTTCCCTTGTTTCTCTGTACATCTCTGCTTCCCTCTCTTAGCTGAGCCTGGGGAGCAGCCGCTGCGGTAGGATGGGATATCCCCTGGCAATATGTGTGTGTGTGTGTGTGTGTGCGTCAGAGGGACATTTGTGTGAGCGTACGCCTTTCGGGTGTGTTCGTGTCTCTGCGGCCCGTGGATGCCCCCCCCCCCCCCGCTCCCTCTCCCCCCCCCCCCCCCCGCTCCCTCCCGCTCCCTCCCCCCCCCCCCCCCCCCCCCCGCTCCCTCTCAGTGTCAGACTGACTAAAGCAGGGCGTGGCCGCGCAGCTCCCAGTCTTAACAAACGCTTTGGCGGATGACTGACTTCCTTTGATTACTGGTAAAGCTGTCGTGTTTGACACTCTGTCACTGAGAGAGAGAAAGCCCTCCACAGTGGTCTGTCTGCCCTCGTGTCTAGCCCACCTGCTCCACTCATCCTCTATTGAACCTCTCATCCACTGCTCAGGCTGTATTTGTGTGTGTGTGTGTGTATATGTGTGTGTGAGAGAGTTTGTGAGTCTCTCTCTCTCTATGTTTGTCTAATTATCTATCGTATAGACTAAATGAAAGAGAGCGAATGATTCCAAGAGCATCTTGAGTATAAGGTTATTGAAGACTTGACTCTGTCTCTTTTTCTGCCTTGTCTCCTACCAATGCTTATTTTACTGGGTATGTCATCAGTGTTTGCCATGATGTCATCAGTGTTTGCCCATGATGTCATCAGTGTGTGCTGTTGATTCCTTAATGCTGTTTCTCCCCACCTTGGCCTAAGACCCTGAACACATGCCATTCACTGTGATTTCCACTGTGACAATCAGGGGTTGACCACACTCCTCTCTGTGTTCATGATGTGTGAATGGTGTCTATCCCCGGGGGGTAGGTGAGGGTTAGTTGGTGGGGCACGGGGCATGGAGACTTGTCTGCACAACTGTAAAACCAAACCCAATGGCTTAAGCCCTTCAAAACAGTCAACATTACAAACAATAGTTGTTGTAGGACCAGCTCCATTCTCTAAAACTAGCCCTCTCTCCCCCTCCACTGCCCTGCTGTATGAGTGTCCTCGGAGTGGACATGTGTGTCTGATGTCTCACTGTCTTCTCTCTTTGCAGACTCAACCAACAGTGACTCAGCTAAATCCAAGGTAAGTCCTCTTGAGGAGAAATCAACACGGTGAAGCGCAGTGGCCGTCATTTGGACTGTAGCCGTAGTGAGTTTGCAGTTCGTGACCTTCGTTTTCCCCTCTCTCAGGGGTCGTGGGGGACGAAGCGGGATCTCACTGCCAAGGACTTCCTGACCCTGTCCATCATGTCTGCAGTGACCGGACGCAAGCGCAGGAAAGGCCACAATGGCCGCCCCCTAGGGAGCAGCACGGACGATGACTCTGAGCATGAGCCAATCAAAGCCAGCCACCTGGGGGAGGAGGGGATAGAAGAGGCGGAGGTAGTAAGAGGAGATATAGCTCCTCGGGCAGTGGGAGAGGAGGATGAGGAAGAGGAAGAGGAGGAGGAGGAAGATAGAGTGAGAGGGCAGGAGGAGGTAGAGAACATGTCGGCGGCTCCCAGCAGGCCTTGCGGTGAGAAGGTAGAGACGGGGCAGCCGGTGATACTGCTCCCTGAGGAAGAGGAGGTGAGGGCAGGGGTCAAAGGTCGGCCGTGGGGGCCGGAGGACGCGCGCTCCATCGTGTCCGGCTACTCCACCCTCTCCACCCTGGGGCGGAGCCTGGCATCGGAGGGGCGCGGCGACGACGCCGACGACGAGCAGAGCGAGCTTGTGAGTGAGACGGACAACGAGAGTGGCTTCGCTTCGCGCTCCCTCACCCAAGAGAGGCCGGAGAAACACCCGCCAGTGGCCACCCAATCACAGCCCCCCGCAGCCCCGCGCAGCTTCCTGTACACACACTGCAAACCCCCTGCGGTTACCCCCCCGCCCCAGCCCGTCACCCCCACACCCTCCACACACACTCAGAACCTGGGGGAGAAGAGCGATGGAGGGGCGCGGTCCAGCACCCCCTCCTCCTCCTCTTTCTCCTCCTCCTCCACCACCCACAGACTGCACCCCCGGCCCTCGTTCAATTCCCACAAGCTGATCCAGTGTGACACGCTAGCCAGGAAAAAAAGCAAGGGGGAGAAGGCCAAGGCTCGCTCCCTGGACCTGTTAGAGCTGGCTGGGCCTTTGGCTGAGAGGGAGGGGGCCGGGACAGGAACGCCGGGGCCCCAGGGGGGGCAGAGTCGGTCGTCCAGAACCAACCCATCCTCAGGCAGCAGTCAGGAGAGCCTGCGTCCGGTCCGGCCCAAGGCAGCCCTACCACCCAGCGAGGCTGCTTCCTTCACGCCCAGTGGCCAGGGCCAAGGCCAGGGACGGGGCTCTCTGGCAGACCAGGTGCGGGCACGCCTCCTGGGCTCGGCCGACGACCTGCGCAGCGTGGGGCTCCGGAAGCCGCTCTCTCCAGAGACTCGCAGGAAGAGGAGGGCATGGCGCAGACACACTGTCGTGGTCTCTCCCACAGAGACAGGAGAGAAGAGACACCCTCTAGCCACCAGCGAGTTCCCACTGTCCCCTGCCGCTCCTAACCAGGCCAAAGCGCAGGGCGCTCCTAGAGACCCCCAAGGACGGGAGCCAGGGGAGCCTCTGGCCCTCAGCCAGGAGTCTGCATCCACGCGCCGTGCACCCGCCTCCAGATTCCACCAGTACCTATAGCAGGGAGGAGCCAGAAGGCCCGGCCCAACCATCCCCCCTCACCTGAGTCTCCCTGGTCCCTGCCCTGAGGCTGGAGATGCTGTCTCAGATGGGGTCAGAGACCCTGGCTCCAGGTCGGGGGGCTGTCGACCAGAAGAGCCACGTTCAGCCACTGTGGGCCCTGTCACAGGACTGAGAACAGCCTCTGATCTCGTGTCAAGACTCCTTTCTGTCTGATCAGCTCCATTTGCATGGCAATGGGCATTCCAGTTATGCCAAAGCTTTTATTGTTTTATTTGTGTGTTTTATAGATAATACAATGGGTCACATAGAGACACAGACAGACCTCATCACATATGTTACAGTCAAGAGCTCTTACGTCATGTTTTTATGGATACTCTGGTCTGGCCTGATTTGGCTCATTTCCTGTTGGACAGAGGAAGTGGGCTGTCCCATCACTGTATCCAGGGAGAGGCCTGTGAAACCAAACCTTCCTAGGGTTGCTTGTGACAGGCTCTAGACAGCTACACTTCTGCTTTGTTTCCACGGTGATGACTAGGCTTAAAACCACATTAGGCTCACACGGACTCACACTTTTGCGATATGCAAGATTCTGAGATATGACATCATCATTTAGAACGGCCAAATGTAACATCATGTAAGTTTTGCGACATCTCAGATTTGAGGGAGGCGATTTAGCAAATTGTTGCATAATATACATACTGATACACACACACACACAGTGGTCTGTAACTTAGCTCTCACTGTTAATATGTTCATCTGTTCGTCTCGATGTGCGTGTTTGTCTGACAATGCCCGTGATAGTGTCCGCGCGTGCTGGTGTTTAAACTATTTTGTAACATTTGTACAAAGCCTTGTTAAGTTAACCTTGTAAATATATATATACACATATATATATATTGCATTATTGTGTTTGTTTTTACTTTTTCAGTTTCTTTTTTATGGTTTACAAAAGTGCACCCCAAAAGTGCATCATTTCTTTCAAGAGTACTTGAAATGTTTCCCTTAATATATGCTTTTTGTTTTATATACAGTATATATTATATATATTTTTTGTATGAAAATACTAAGTACTTTTATTGTGGTTCAGCCTCGCTGGTGTAACTGTTAAAAAGAAACAAGATCAAACTTAAACACAACTACAAACCTGTTCCTTGTTTCTCTATTTCCCCTATGACTCATTTCTCTTCTATGCAGACATCCAACATTTCACCACAAGGTGTAGATCGATAGCTCTTTTTTCCTGTGGTTCTAGATGGCTTCCTGCCTTTGGAGTAGGCCATCTGCTCTACATAGTAGCCTACTATTCCACCTTGCTTGGAAACTACCTTGCTCTCCAATGCATTTATTTGACACCTTTTCATGGTGTTTGCCACGCACACTTTGCCCTGTTTGAGAGCAAACAAGGTTTCATGGTTGTGGTTCATTTCTACATATGAAAAGCAGATGTTTATGAGATTGGATTGAATGCATGTTTTCACTGATTATTCTGTCCCTTTACAGATCAAGGTATTCAGTTAACTGGAAGACAAACGTATGATATTTGCAACTCTAAATATGCTATACAGTGTCAGAAAAAGGTTATTCTCTCTTCTATTCCATATTGCTTGGTTTTTAATAGAACATGTATACGTGTGTAAATGAACACAAACTTTTTCAAATAACTTTTCTCACTCTAGATGAGCTGTTCCAATGGGACTACGCATTGGTGTAGTCAACTTAACTTTCTGGAGGAATAATTTGGTTACATTTGTGAAGAATAGAAACAGTGCTATACAGCATGTTAAGAATAGTTGGCATTGCCATGTTGTTGTATAATACTTTTCTTAAGGATAGAATTAAAGGAAGAGGGGTATTTCAGCCACAGAAATAACAGACACAAATCAAACTTAAAAGTCGGTTCCTGACTGTTAGGTACTTGGACTTCTGATCTCATGCTGTGGTCATGTGCTGACCATGGTCAGGTTCCTTCTGCCCATCAACAAGCCGAAACCATTTCGCAGTTGAAAGGTTGTTTTTATTTCTGCATCGATTTCTCCTCACCCAAAACAGTAGTTTGACCAAACCATTTCATTTAACTTCATTGTAGTATGATTACCTCAACTTTTACCTTACAAGTGCCTAATTTCTGGAATATGTTGGTGTTCTGCCCTGCCAGGTCATGGCCAGACTGCTCTCTGTCCTCCCTTAAACTGTCTCTATTCCAGTTTCAAAGTCTCTCACAAATGTTGTTGCTGTTTTAACATCTAACCCAAAAATGTGTATAGTTCATACAAGCAGACTGTGAGGGTCTATTCAAAGCACACTCTTGCCAAGGACACTTCTATGCACTCTCTGCCTTTACTAGGTATTAACAACGAGTAACTGGTGCTGCGAGGAGAAAGAAAGCAACAATCTCTCACTTGCTTTTCTTACAAAGAGGTCTTCTCTTTTGCCTGCAGTGTTTTCTGTGGTTATGGTACATCTCTGGATCCCTCCTCATGGGTAACATTAGGCAACACCAGGAGAGGAGACAATGGTACCATTCATCTGCATCTGATTACCTTTGATGAACTGTTTGAACTGAAACTGTCAGTCTGAGTGAGAGACGAGGTTGAGCTGGAGCTAGCTGCCCATGCCTTTATCATGAGGACAAATACATTAAGACTCAGACAACAATTAATGTATCTTAGCTGTCCGATTCTTGAAATGTGACTTACCTGATATGTTTTGTTTTCATGTCTAATAATCTAGTGTACATATTGTCTGTATATGTAACATATTGTATTGTGTAAATTTTGAATTGCTTTAAGTAAAGTATCTAATAAGAAAATTGCCTTACTAAAGGTTATTCATCTAAGACTACTTTGTTTAATGAGTCTGTGCTTGAAAGCAAAGTGATATGGTGTAAATAAACAGAACCGTTTAAGATTTTTTGCTGCAAATGTTGTGTGTATTGGCAGTTCATGACTGAATAATGTGGGTTGTTTTAATGCAAAGTACATTTTGATGAAAATAGTCAAAATGTCTGCTCTGAAGCAGTTGTAAAATAATGGATGGCGCCCTCTAGAGGCTGGGGATGAATACAATCACAGCCGACGGTAAGATTCGAGACTGAGGAGACGTTTAAATCCGGGGATCTGAGTTCTAGCCAGAGACTTGAGACTGCATTGATTCGAATTCAGATAAGCATTGATTCGAATTCAGATCAGCATTAATACAGATAAAAAAAACACAACGGATTTGCAGATGCATTTACTGACTTGGACATACTACTTCACGACGTCATTTTAATAGCCCTAAACTTTGTTCAGGTCTTACACCTTTCACCTATCAACTTCCCTATGACATTTTAATTCATAACGGACCATTATATTGCTTGTGTCGTCATGGAATGACTTGATGACCCTCCCTACGCAGATTGTCATCTAAATGCCAAGTGTAACAAAACGATAACCACACAGAAATAACATCTCGTCATGTACACTAATAAGTGACAGCTAAGGCGAGATCCTCTATATGCCATGCTCATAAATGTCAGAGTATAGGCCAGACGTTTCTGTTGAGTCTTACTTTAAATTCACATAGCCTAGCTATGGCTAGGCAGCAAGCAAATGAATAAAGACGGGATAGATAATTATCCATTTTACTAATGTTTGTGTGAAATTAAGCCTATGCTCTTTGGTAAACAAAGCAGGAATCCATGGCCTACATTATAAAAGGCATTAGACCACTACATGAGATGTTATAGGCCTATAATTATTTAACCATTTATGAACTTCAGTAATTAGGCAAGTCGTCAGAACAAATCTTTATTTACCCATACGGAAAACAACTTTAGAGTGCACATGTATTTTGACAATTTATGTATTTATGTAAGTATCGAATTATAATGCTTTGAATGAATTTGCCTTATCCATTTCTAAAATGCGTCTCTAGGTCGTGCTGATTCGACAATTGGGATAATATTATAATGCATACAATACTTAGGAACAAAACAAAAACATACGCATGTTCAAATACATTCTCTTTATAAAAAGAATTGAGCTTTTTTTTTTTTACAATTAATATTTACATTTTCTTTCTTGAAAAAGTTTAATATCGACGCCTTACAGTCCAAAAAGAAAGGAAATATCAAGTATTGCAATGCAATTTACGGACTGAACAGTCCAAATAACAAACCGATTACATAAAAGTGACAGTTTTTAAAATCCTGTGCGAATCCCCTTGTTTCCTATTTGATGTTGTTTTCTTGAAGTTAACCTGCTTGTCCATTTCTATTTACCTATGGTGGCAATCTGTCCCCTTTCCTTGCTCAGCTGGTTCTGCAAGAGAAGCTCGCTGTTCTGCGCTTTCAGTCTCTCCAATTCGCTCTCCAGTTCTTTGAGTCGCGCAGAGTCGGACTGGATCTGGGGTACCGGGCTATCCAAGGGGGTAGCAGGATCGTTAACAGAAAATCGTAGCCTGTTGTTCTCCTCTTCCAAACGGGACATGCATTTCTCAAGTTCCAGATACTCCTGAACAAGCTCTTGCTTGGTCATATTTTGAAGACTCTCAACGTGGTACTTCTCATAGGTTTCGGAAAAGTCTCTCTGAAGAAATTCCCCCCCTGCATTTCCGGCCCTTCCAATGCCGTCGCTGCCACCTCCGCTACCATCATCATCTTCTTCCTCGTTATCCATAAGATCGTCCTCACTAGCTGTGTCTTCTGGGCGACCAGGCCCCAACAGCCGTCGGGCACCCATCTCAGTGTTCAGGTCTGGCTCCTCACGGTCATGCTCCTCCATTAGAAACTGTGTGGTATTATACGGTGCTACAGGGAGTCCTTTCGCAAACATCTCTTCTCTCACTCGGGAGGCCCGTGCAGTTTCTCGTTCATCGAGTTCTTTCTTTTCTTCCCAGGATAGCTTGTAATATGGCTTCCAGCGACGCTTCTTTTTTGAGGGTCGACGTCGGTGTTTTTTCTTGCCCTGACGCGCATCTGTCCCAACGCCAGAGTTGGTTCTCTTGACGTGATTGCCACTTTCTCCTTGCAGCTGGCTCAGGTTCTCCTCGAGCGGTCCATCTCCACTGTTACCGTGGGCAACCAGGCCACCTTCTCCCGCTGCATCTGCTCCGGGTTCCTGACAAGGCTGAGCAGCAGATGGACACTTGGGAAGTGCATTTCCGGCAACGAACACAGGACACACCTCCCTGTGGCCGCCTTGCATTTGCCACAACTTGTCTGTTGTGATACCACCACTGCCATCTACTTGATTTGTGTTTCTTTGTCGCCCCCTATCGTCAATCTCTGGTCCACCATTCTTATTGGCTGGAGGATGCTCCAAAACGGTTCCGCTCCCACCTGATGTGGTATCTGAAGTTTTAAGGTGATGGGTCTTCTCACAGCTTTGATCCGACATCCTGGTGGTGGTGCAGATGGATTTGCTTGTCTTACCACATTTTATGCGTTGTTTCTAATGTCGTTTTAAGATTGACTAAAAAAGATTTAACTAAGTTCTGCAAAGTATTCCGTTTCTATCTCACAATTAGCCAAACGTATATTAAAGGTAAAGTTGCTTTAAACGCAGTATTGTTAATTTAAAAACTAAAGTTTTCAAATGTAACACTTGGTCTTCTCAAACGATTCGTCAGAGCTACTGTTGCTAACTACCGTTAACTATTTCGGAGCTGCCAGATATCGCTGTCCTGTCCAGTACTACGCGACACTCCGTCGCTACAACAGTGTCCAGTGTGCTACTGTGAAAGAGGGAGCTCGTGCTTATATACAAACGCCGCCTCTACCAGTGCGCATGCTGCTTCTTATCGCTCGAGTTGCATTGTGGGATATGTCGTTTCAAAGTCTATTTTAAAGCTTGAAGCTTTTGAAAATAAACTACATGGTCCATGAACGTAGGTGTATTGACGTGAATGTTAGCCAATCGGATTTTATTAAAAAAGGCGGGATAAGCTACTCTTCTCTGTGTCTTTATTGGACAATGCTGAAAATGCTCTGTTGCTAAGCTTGAACTATATTGCTATTGGTAAAGCAGAACGTCAATCAAACACACACTGGTCTAACGAAGAAAGCAGTGCGGACAATTTTCATGCAGGTTAAACAACCACAAAAAGAAGGGAGAAATGTAGAAGTGTACAAGTACTTAGTTTAATAGTTTGTTACATGACATCCTACTCTTGCCACATAAAACATATCAATGAATATAATACAGTTATTCGATGTTCCTTTGTTCATGTATTTTCAATCACAGTACTTTCATGTACTACTGCAATCTTTCACCCCCCTCTGTTTAAGCAAAAAATGAAACGGTCTGGTGGTACGAAGTAGTCCGTTTCGACGGTTCATTTTGGAAAACAATCATCTGCCCATCTTATATGTGGCTTATTATCTTATTTTTTATGAAGTTATATGATTATATCATGTAATTCATAATTTGAGGTAAAATTGAACGTTGTATACGTATTTATCTTCCGCGCGGAGCGATATTTTACACACCCCATACGTCTTATTACAGAAAGTGGCGTAAGCAAAGATATGTTCTAACTAGAGTCAGCAGCGCCACCTTAAACATTCGAACGTATTGTTATTCTCATGGTTCCAAATATTGGCAGATAATGGTACTATGGGTTTGGCGAGGATCACAAACGTTTTACGTTGCATTTATCGGTCGTCAGTTAGCTACTGTTAGTACTAACAGTGGACCTCTTTAACGCAGTTGTCCCCATAAGAAGCACAGCTTCCAGTCAAATAGCTAGCTTGTGCTGGCGCTCCTTCGAGGAAGCTAACGTCGTTAGCTAGCAAGCTAGTATGGTGGCAACTATAAGCTAGCTAGCTAGTTTGCAAACAACACACAACTTATTGGATCAACTAGGCATCCTTAACAACCGCCCAAACATTTTCAGAGTAAGCACGCAGCTCGGTCAGATTTTGTCCAAATGTTCCTTTGTATACCAACGAACATGGTTAAGGTTGCAAAGTAGCTAGGTTAGCTAAATAAAACTACTTGCTAGCTTGGTTCCGTCTAATTGCTGAACTATAACAAAACAATGCAACCATTAAACACAAAAACTGGGAAGTAACTCCCCACGTGGCTTTGAGTAACTAATGAATTGAAACTAATTAGCTTTGAGCACCACTGATGTAAAACATCCTTTGCTTTGTGTCAAACTACGAAAAATAGAACGTTTCAATTCCAGGAAATAGTCTGAGACGTTGACAACACCATGGTAGCTACAAACTCGGTTAGTATAGTTGGCAAATAGCTTATTTTAATGTATCACGGCTTTTATCAGAAGCTACTATTGCAGGATGTGGGAAGGAGTAGGTTTTGAATACATTTTGACGCACCCTTCTTGAATCTGTCAATCTTAAAGAACTGCTCGCCTACTCTATCCGCTCTTGTGTTGAGCTTTTAAGCTAGCAAGCAGGTAGCTTGTGGCTAGAAAGCCATTAGCCAAACATTGAGACTGAATCTACGGCCATTTAGCTATGTAAAAGAAAGCTTCCCTTGCAAGTAAGACAATAGTTTTTGCATGTGAAGGTAACCAGAACTGCACAGGCCCCTCCAGCTAAGGTGTCTTCAGTTACACCTGCGTGTATTTGTATACATTCATGATCATATTGTACCACTCATTTGCCCCATTTCACATTTTGTTCCTTTCATCTAAACTTTTTATACAATAGAACTTGACTAATAACCCACACATGTTAGGGTACACCATGCAGATGCATCATGATAGACAAGTTGAACTGCCACTAAGGATAGACTAAGGTGGTAATCATTAAAACATGTATAGGCCCATATAGCTATAACTTTGTCTTAATTTGATACAAGTTTTAGTTACTTATGAAAATGCACAGTGCAAAATGATTATTTTTGATGCTTAGGGAGTTGTATACGGATTTAGCCTATTGTAGCCTAAACAGTGTACTGGAATACCTACACATTTATTTTATTAATCTAGCAGATGCTTTAAACCAAAGCAACATATTCTACAAACTCAAACATTGACATGGTTGCAAAACCACTTTTGTTTTTGTTTATTTCACATATTTCACATATTTCCTTGTGAAAGGCCTAAATCCATATTTATGACACTGCTTTCTTAGCACATCAATAATGTTAAACCACCATGACATTGTAAAGTGATTCCATTCCCATCATGCACCTGGATTTTGGCCTAGACCCACCAGGTTAGTCCCATTGGCACGCGTTATAAAATAGAAACAGTTCTTACATTGTGCAAACAGTGACATTTTCTTCCACAGTTCTTCAGACAGCCCAGGAAACAAGATGTCTCATATACACAGTACCTCCAGCAGACCACCCCTCCCCCTTATATCTCTGCTAATCATCCTCTTTATACCATTATCAAAACCTAATTAAGTCGCTGCCTCCTGGGTTTGCCATAGAATCTTAGACCAAGACACATTCATTTAATCTACTGCGGTATTCTAGTGGACCCAGTGTGCCCTCATATTGATATAGCTTGATCTACCATTTAAAACTGTGGCCTAAAACATCCTTACGAATCAATTGATTTATTAATTTTCTTTGCTACACATACATGAAGGATAGTATCATTTGTATATGCATACTGAAAGATTGATCCTCAGGCGATCTTAAAACAGTTTTATTTTTGATTAGGCTATAGTTAAAAAGTTTGTGAAAATACGGTGTGCACCAGATTGACAATGAATCTAACGTTAAATGAAAGGGTTTCCATGACACCACTTCCACACGCCACACAGGATTGGATACGTGTGTCAGTGAAAGTGTCAGCGAGAAGCCAAAAGGGGGCGCTATGTGATAAGAGTGGGCTAGATACCTTTAGTTCACTTTTGTGTCAAGGACTGTTTGTTTTGCCTACATATGGTCGCTGGTAGTGGTTAAAAGTAGCCTATGGTTTGCAGTCTGTTAGCACAAACAGGTTAACTTCTTTTTCGAAAAGAAACGTTTTTAGCCTGTTCTGATTCTAAAACTACCACGGGGCTGTTTCACGAAAATCCTGCAAGACATGCATCTGCTAATGCGGCGACACTGTTGCGAGACACATTTTATAGAGAAATAGTCAATGGCACATCTCTCTGCCTCTCTCTTTCTCCCTCCCTCCCTCTCTCTTTCTCTCTCTCTCCCTCCCTCTCTCTCTCTCTCTCTCTCTCTCTCTCTCTCTCTCTCTCTCTCTCTCTCTCTCTCTCTCTCTCTCTATGTCTCTCTCTCTCTGTCTCTCTCTCATCCATTCCCTCGCTCTCTCTTGGGAGGCGCCCCAGAGCTCCTGAAGAGTTGTTACGAATTGAAAAGCACACTTTTCAAGCACGCTTTTCAACCCACACTTGCTTTTCACCGAGTAGAACCTGACAGCCTCAAATCAACCAAGACCTCAGGGATCTGTACTGGACATCTCGCAGTGGCGTCATGTTGGTCCGGAGCAAGAAACCCACCCCCGTGCACAATGAACAGCGACCGATAGAATCCAAGACGCAAGATCCTCTGAGGAATTTGGGTAAGAAGCGATTACTGGTACAATTAAAATGTTTTACTTACAAGATAATTCCTCGATCAATCAACTGGACAGGTGTCATCTAAAGAAGACTAGTAAACCTTCAAAATGTTGACACAGTTTTAGAAAGGTAATCACGTATTTTTGTGATCGCTGACTTTCTTATCTGTTGCCAATGCATCGATATATGTGCCTTTAAAAACAAATACATATTAATGATAATAAATAACCTACATTGTTGCCTATAGTGTTGACGTTGTTGTCAACGGTTTTGGTTGTGCTTGAGAAGTTTAACTAATTGTCAAAGACAATGACTAAAATCCAAATGAAAACAAACATCTTCTGATTTGAAGTGGTGTGGACGAAACTTTTCCAGGAAAAACATAGAGCTTAATCAACTCTGTGGGGGCGCTAACAAGTGGTCATGTGTTTGTGATTGTCCAACAGTTCACAACAGCTCACTGACCCACTTGTGTGATTCAAGCTCTTCAAATCTTCTCTCACAAGCCTCCACTCCGTGGTCACCCTACTGTGGTTCTTCTGACACCCCTTCTCACTAGAACTCCCACTCCCTGTTAATCATACACACTCAGCTCATGGTCACAAATGGCCTAAAATAGAGAACTGCTGAGGAAGGGTAGAGCACCTGTCAGAGCCCCAGAAAGCCCTTTGAATGTATCAGGTCAGTCTAGACCTCAGAATGATGGTACCAAGATGAGCGTGTGTAAATTGAAACCTTCTAGTCCTTATGTTATTGTTACATACATACATGAATGGGTATATCTGTCTATTCCATATAGAATCTTGCATTGGAGCCACTGAACCCTGTAGTTGCACAAGTCATTCAAAAATAGAACAGTAAAGTGTCCAGTTAGTAAAGTTCTTTATCAGTTGTTAGGCAGAAGGTCTATGACATGCCCTTACATACTGTCTTATCGGAGTGCAAAGTTTTCTGTGGCTCTTAGTCAATGCGCTTTGGATTTTTGAATGAGTGCAATTCATGTTGTTTGGACTTTAGTTGGGTTGTTTACCTGTGACATTGGAAGCAGCCATTCTTGGCAGACATCAGTAAATCCTGTCTATGCAAAGAACCAAGGTGGGGGCGAAGGAGAATGTTAACTCACCTGAATCAAATAGTAGAAGGCTTTCTTAGGACATACACCATAGGAGAGCTATACACACTCTCAGCTCTTTCAAAAGGTGTTAGGGTTAGTATAGTCGTTTATTTATTGCTATCTGTATATTTAGGAAGTTCACTTATCTAAGCTCAGCATAGATGTAAATTTGTTCTGTGTACTTATATGTTATGTTATGCCAAGTGCTTGCGTTGTCTTGTCTTAAGAATTTCAGTGCCCAGTCTAACCTTGTGTTGCTCTGTGCACCTGACAAATAAAAGACTTGAACTTGTTCTTAAAGACTGTGAAAGTTGTTCCTAGTCATGAGTGGTATTACATGTTATATGGCATGTTAGAGTACAGAACGTAAGGAATCTGGTGTAGGGGCTTAACAAACAAACAACAAACAAATGTGGTTGAGTTTGTGAGTATAGGATATATAGTTGAGCAGTGACCTATGTGGCGATCCTAAGGTTGAGTGCAGGTTTTTTTTGCATCAGAGATGAGGGAAGGGCCATAGCCAAACAAACAATTCCATGCAAGGAAGGAAGGGAGTTCACATTTAGTCTTGACACATTTCTTCACAGATTTTAATAGTCTTATGGAACTGTTTGGGGGACCGGAGTGACTTTGCTTCTCCTCTACGACGAGGCTCCCCCGCTGGTCCCAGAGTTCGTTCACCCTGTGGGGAACGAGCCTGTTGGAATCATGTGGTTGTTTACAGAATAGTTCTCTCTCTGGGTCCCAGAAGACATGGGCGTTATCTCTATTGCACATATCTGTCTTTTTGTTTGCTTTAATTTATTCTATTCATCTTTGTTTAATGAGTTTTCTCTGTAAATGCGGCCTCTATTTTCTCCCTCAATCTCTACAGCTTCTAACTATTTGCTTTTTCAGACCATTATATGGTTGCTAGCTAGGCAGCTTGTTATGTTCAGCCAACTGATCAAGTGTGTGTTAACACGATGGCCCCCCGCCGGCTGCAGGACATGTGATCCACGAGATATGCTGCCTCTGAATACCATCTACTTTCCAGCGTACTCCTTCCATTCCTACTTACAGCGTTATAACTTATGGACGATTCCTACGAAGTACTTCCCATGGCTGAGGGGGTTTTGTGCAGTTGCCAAGGTGAGGTGAGCCTTTCATTGGAACTTCTCGCATTCCATGGGCAGTGATGGTATTATTAAAGAGCGCCTTTATTCTGGATGCGGGGATCCCTCACTGAATTGCTCCTCCCAAGTTTCTTCCATTTTTCTCTCAAAGTTTTCTTGGAGTTTTTCCTTGACTTCTTTTATGGTTTTGGTTTTGGCCAAGTTCTATGGGCATCTGTGAAGCCCTCTGTGACATTGCTTGTAAAAGGGCTGTGTAGATAACGTTTAATTTGATTTCACATACATGTCCACATGCACGTACACACACACAACATCATAGTTGAGGTTAGGAAGTGGACGTTAGGAACAACAGGAAATTAAAGTCAAGAGAGAAAGATTGAGAAACTGCAGTATCAGTTTGAACAGCTTAGCATAGTTACTGATCTGCTGTTACAGGTGCCTCGTGCTCTGCATGGAATGTACTCTGCATGGAAGACACTGTCAATAAACAGAGTTGTTATGGATGATAGAATGTGGTGGTCGTGGAGGGGCTCCTCTTTGTGTTTGACCCCTCAGATGTAAAGAGGGGGTGGGGGCGGGGCTGAAAGCAGCTTTTCTTCTGCTCCAATAAGCTGCGGAGGTCCCTGAGCTGCTAAGACACAGCCTGGCAGGGGAACGAGCACGAGGAATCCAAGCTTGTCTGAAAGACGCTTTGACTCATTTAAGAGTGTCCCTCTGAGTAGGGAGTTTGACACTTCTGCACTTAAGATTCTGTCCTCGGACAGGTTGTATAAGGGAAAAAAAAGGGATGAATAGAGTTATGTTTGTGACAAGGGAGAAGTGTGTTCATTACCGCAAACTGGGGTTTAGAACAACCGTGGAGGCCTATATTGATCCATTGCAGAGGACCATTCAGAGAAGTGATGGAGCCCTAAAGAAGAGTCATTTAGACAGATATTTGTGTGAATCAATAGTCCCCTGATAATGTGTGTCCTCATCCGCCTCATGGTTCTTTGTGTTCTACATATGTTGAACCGACTGATGGAGCGGCACTTAAAGTGGCACATATTCTCAAGTTCCCTTGAGAAAAAAACCCAGATACGGTTTAAAGCTGATATTTTACAAACCAGATGTATTGGGAGTCTCTTCTGTGTATGTACTGCATCCACATATTCCAGAATTTTCCTTTGCTGGTTTTTCCCTGGCTGTGGAAGTATATTAATCATATAATTGTTGGCATTTGTTCCAAACCCTGCATTCTGACTCTGTTTTGTTGTTGAGCGTTTCAAATCTGGCTCTGCTTGAAAACCGTTGTAAGCCAGGCACATGGAAAACGAACAATAACAAAATGACACTTCATGGTAACTTGGATGGGTTATTATTTACATTTACATTTAGTCATTTAGCAGACTCTCTTATCCAGAGCGACTTACAGTAAGTACAGGGACATTCCCCCAAGGCAAGTAGGGAGAAGTGCCTTGCCCAACGACACAACGTCATTTGGCACAGCCAGGAATCGAACCAACAACCTTCCGATTAATAGCCCGACTCCTTAACTGCTCAGCCATCTGACCCCCCATATTAAGTTAAAAGGCCCTAATAAATGTTTCGGCAATTACTTTAATGTAGTATTACTGAAGCTATCCTTTGTATTTCCATCAAAATAGTGTGTGTTTAGGACATAAACATAACCCTTGACAACGTTTGTTTGAGGATATGACTGGCCTGCCAGAGGAACATTTTCTCATATAAAAGCAAGTCATTCTGCCACCCCCACTATTTGCCTAGCACATAACACACAAACAAAACAATGTTTTCCTCACTGGAACAACAGCTTTTGCAAACATAAGAACTCAACAGAAAAATCCACATCCATTCATTAACCTTTGACAGTCTTTTGAAGTTTTCGGCACAGACCGGAGGGCTCAGAGTTGACTGATTTTAATGAAAGCAGAACTGCCCTCTCAATGACCTGCCAATGGAGCCCAATGGATCTGTATGAGCACTAAGAAGAGGAAACAATGCGAGACTGACACATCACATGACAGCAGTGACACGTGACAGAGTTACATTTAGTGGTCATGAATCACAACATCATAAGCCTCACATCATCGTCCCCCTGTGTGTGTGGGTTGCAGGGGTACTGGATGACGAGGACGTTCTCACGATGATGCAAGGCTCCAACATGACGAAGGTGCGCTCCCAGAGGTGGCAGAAGAGCCGTAGCCTGAGGCTGCTGGAGGACGGGGTCACGGTGTTTGTCGAGTCCACCAAGAGCTCCAGGAAGGCCAAGGCCCAGCAGACGTGTAAGTAACCCAGGATCGGAGAGGGGGTGTGGGGGAAGGATAAAGGAGAGAATGGGGTGGTTAAAGGGTGAGGCAGAGGGAGGAAAGATAAATTGGAGCCCAAGTGGGGGATTAAAGGAATGGGGAAAAAGAGGGTGTGGAAAGGCTGAAGGGCGAGGTAGGGAAAGGATAAGGAGTAATGAGTAGGAAGGAATACTAATCACACGATGCAGCTTGATCCGAGTTTCTAAGTTGCAAGATCTAAGATGTTTTTTTATAGGAGGTTTAGTTGCTGGAAAAGTAAACTAAAACCATTATCAGATCAAGGCCTCGATGCTATCTTACAGGAGTCACAAACAAAAACAAAGAAACTTGATTTCCACTAGCCTACTCTAGCCTATTCAACTCTTGGTTAGGATCCAATGCACTCATTCAGTACACTCATTGTCGTTATTTTCTTTTTATACCATGTCTCCCTACAAAGCACTCCCTACTTGAATACAATAGGTCCATGCTTTCTGAAAAGGTGAGGTCTAGTTCTAGGTACTGAAGCTACTGGTATTTCATGTCCATGAAAGGAGCCACAGCCCAATAACAACTTTCTAGGAAAAAGGTTTGGAAGCTGATGGTTGAAAGTGGTTGTGCTAACCAGTAAAGCGAGGTATCTGCCTTGGTTTTATTTTTTTGCTTCACTAAAAGCCTTCACATCCAATACTGAGGAAGACTGTCGCTTCAATCTATAATGATTGAAATCCTCTTAAAGGGAAATAATTTTGTCTTTAATCCTAGATTATTTGGCTCATTAAAGCGTGGGACTTCAAATGTCAAAGACCGAATGAGAATTGAATGACCCCATATATTGCTCATGTATACGCAATGTATGCTTCATGCTTCATGTTTTGGCTGCTTGCAATGTTGGGGACTACCTCGTTGTTATGATCAGTGACCTATGCTCTTTTGTAAAGCTCTTTCTTGGAAGTCGCTTTGGATAAAAGCGTCCACTAAATGCATAAATCCTCATATAGGTCAGCATGCAGGCATACCCATTCACACACTAACCATAATGCCTCAAAAGGTGTATATGGGTTTTTCTGTCCGTGTGCCTGTTGTAGTAAGATTATAACTCATCCACATAAGCATACCTCTGCCCAACCTCTAATTGCTGGGTGTGTTTCTGTGCATGACCCCCCCACAACCATCTTGGGTCTGTCATTTGAAGTTAGTTTAGTTTGATCTAAATGTGTTTCTGATGCCTATAATTTCATGAGTTGGTGCTCATAGTTAAATTACAAGACAAATGAGTTAAATGTCCACACAAGACCAATGCTCTTTTCACAGCGTATCTTTAAACAAATGTTCTTATATATAAAATAATGTATTATAGAGTTGACCATAAACTTGAGCTGTCAGTCCTTTGGCTCAATTGATTATTTTAACAATTGAGTGATTTTCCAAGTATGTCCAAACACTGTGGCAATCAAGAGAGGTTCATTTTTTTCCGTTTTAGAGATGGACTGTAGACTGTTGCTGTGAAGCTTCAGGATAGTACAAAGGGAGCTGCACTTACTGGTTATGTGTATACAATAATGGTACCTTTTTGATTGAGGGCTTTCTCTTTCTCTCTCTCTGTCTCTCTGTCTCTCTGTCTCTCTGTCTCTCTCCTCTCTCTCTCTCTCTCTCTCTCTCTCTCTCTCTCTCTCTCTCTCTCTCTCTCTCTCTCTCTCTCTCTCTCTCTCTCTCTCTCTCTCTCTCTCTCTCTCTCTCTCTCTCTCTCTCTCTCTCCTTCTTCTTCTTCTTCCTCTCTTATTGTACATCTCTTATGTATCCTTCCCTCCAAAGCACCTCTAACCCCACCCCAGTATGCAGCTGTAACTACTTAATAGATATGACTCTGTTATGGTATGACGGGGGTAACTGGTTTGTCTGGGTCAGTAGGTTGTGGCAGGGTGCAGCTGTGTTGCAAGTCTGTATAAAGATAAGACCAAATAAGACTCAATGTGGTAAGTGTCATAGTGACTATCAAACCCTACGAGTAGCACTGCACAGTGATCAGACCCAGATCATGAGATCTCTTCAGCAGACAGTCACACTGGTCACTTTATAGTTTCAGACCTTAGACAGACAGATCAGTCGATCAATCGGGTTTACTTATACAACACGTCCAAAAACAACAAATGGCAACCAATGCTGTAAACCAGTAAAATTATAATGTCACACAAAAGATGTGCACACTCACATGCATGTGAATGCCTAGAGTCTAGCCTCCTTTTCTTGCTCCCAGGGTCCTGGTGGTTATTTGGAGCTTTGCACCTACAGTTCAGCATGGTGCCCTTTGTTCAGAAGGGCTTTAGAGAGAATGCACCACTTAACACTTTAGCTGTGCCAGTGTGTGTCATTCAGTATATCTCCACTCACTCTTGGCGTGTTTATGCAGATACACACAGAGACACTTCACCCAACATTTATCAGGTTTTAAATGTCACCCTCTTTGTGGAGACAAAAGGAGGAATGTATCAGCAGTTTTGAGGAGGTGGGTACAGTTGTCTGGAGGCTTTAATTACCATCAGTTGGAGAAAGAGTACCATTGTCACAACAAACTGGATTAACTGTTTTTCACCGCTAATGCCCAAAGCCAAGTGTGGACTGTGCTCTATTTTGTGTCTCTGTTATTAGAAATCTGATAGCAGAGCAGGAACACACACGGTTCTTCATTCATTGGTGGTCTAGAGGGCTAGGGATAGGCTTTACAATATAGTGCAAAATTGTTTACTGTCATGTAAGGAAAAGGAGCAGAGGAGGTTGAAACATGAGTAATTCAGCTGATGGTTTTACGCCCTTTTCGGCTCCCATTCTGTGTTTGGGAGTTTGTGTCTGCAGTAGAGTGGCAGGCTGGTGTTATGTTGCTGGGCAGACATTTGGGTATTATGTATGACCCAGTTACCCCTGTCATAAATTGTACACAGTGTTATTAATACTAGGAAAACTATTGTAAACATGTCTTTCATTCTATTTTTCAAGTCTAGGACTACACCTATTCCTTGTCTGGGAAACTGGGTCTCAGAGTGGCAGGTTAAATTTGGAGCCTGAATGTACATTGGGAACATATTTAGCCACTAAGCTCATGCAGGTCATATTTTATGTGCTAAATGGTTTCGCTAGCACCGTTACTCCTCCAGAAAGATGTTACAACACACACTGACCCTTGACCTTTCGTCACTTTGAGTACCATGTGTTTTTTGTGCTACTGTGGTACCCAGTTTGTGTTCTGTTAAACCCTTTTTCATACTGATCCTGCATCTCTCTCTCTGTCTCTGTCTCTGTCTCTCTCTCTGTCTCTGTCTCTGTCTCTGTCTCTGTCTCTGTCTCTGTCTCTCTATCTGTCTCTGTCTCTCTGTCTCTCTGTTCTGTCTGTCTCTCTCTCTTTCTCTCTGTGTCCTGTCTCTCTCTCTTTCTCTCTGTGTCTGTCTCTCTCTTTCTCTCTCTCTCTCTCTCTCTCTCTCTCTCTCTCTCTCTCTCCTCTCTCTCTCTCTCTCTCTCTCTCTCTCTTCTCTCTCTCTCTCTCTCTCTCTCTCTCTCTCTCTCTCCTGTCTCTCTGTCTCTCTCTCTCTGTCCTTCCCAACCAATCATCTACACCCCTCCCTCAGTCTCGGTGACGGAAGGTGGAATGTGTGCGTGAGGGCTGTCAGTCTGAGGCTTTGCGGAGGCTGTCTGGTTCGGTGCCAGAGAGCCAGTGCTTCACCTTGATCTTCAAAGGAGCCAGGAAGAGTCTGGACCTGCGGTGTCTCTGTGAGGAGGAGGCCCGTCGCTGGGTCCGGGGGATCCGCACCTTGAAGGAGCGGGTGTCCAACATGACACAGAAGGAGAAACTGGACCAATATCCTTACACTCTCGATGTCAGCCTTGATGCAGAGTAAATATAGTGCTGCTGAAATAAGATCTCTATGGTGACTGGCTCTGGCTCTGAACATAACACTGTCACATGCACCATCTCACATCCAGAGCATAGCTAAGATGTTGAGCAATGACCAGCAAAAAGTGCTGTCTAAATATAGAATAGATATCCTGTCAATTATAAACCCTCACATAGCCCCCAGGTTGTGGGGGATCTGGGGGTATGGGAATTCAAGATGGAAACACTAACTAAGCAGGTCTGTCAGAAATATTAATCTATCAAGCATGGCACAGTCAGTCGGTGAACAAGTTTAAGAAAGTTTATTGCTTGCGGCCGGCCCACAAGGAGACAAAAACATTACACGCCATTGTGCTAGTATGTTGTCTAGCTAGCTATTTAAGCAGCCCCACTCTTTACAGTCATTGGTTAAGACAAAGGCATGCAAATGTTCCATGGCTCTTCTTCATTGGCTCCTTGCGTAGACCTGGTGCGCGTGTGTGCGTGCGCATTTGAGTGTGTGCGTGTGTGTGCCTTTTGACCCCTGTAAGTTTGACCACATGATTCACCCAACACAGATAAGGCCAGACATCTTTTATGGTCTCTCTCTACACACAAGGAATGCTGAACACAGAATCATTCTTATACAGGATAAATGTGTTACATCTTCAATTTTTCCAACAAGGTCTTTCTTATTCTTTGTCTTGCCTCGCTGTTTCTCTTTCTCTCTCTCCTTCAATCAGTTTTTGTTTAAACATTGTGAGGTCTGAATAAAGACATGTGCACTGGAGTAATTGTGCATGTCCAGGCTAGCACCATGGATTACTACTGTATGTGGTTTGGTTGTGGTTTAGCACAGTTAAGTCCCAGTAGTGTAACCAACAAGTTTCCTACTGGAACAAGGTGTGATTTATAATATCCACGACAGCCATGTTATGCCCCATATTGTGATTATATGAGGTTTCATTCATTCACAGATTAATATGAATGCTCATCTGAGCAGAATGTACACCTAATAATAATGTACAGTATTTAGGTCAATCTCCCATCTGCATTCATTTTATCGTCAATTCCATGTCATATTCCTGTGCATGGAACGAATGCATTAAACTGTGTAATGAAAGTGGTGAGGATTAACTGAACACAGTTTAAACCTCAAATCTACTTGTGTGCATGAACGTCTGGGTCAATGGACCTTAGTTGTGTGCTCGTCTGCCTTTTGGACCATGTGCATGACGGTGGGGGTCACAGGTGAAGTTGACCACGGTTGTTATCCTTAACCTGCTCCACCTGGATCCGTGGGTACCTGAGGCGGGCAGATCAAAACCAGGATGGAAAGATGAGCTACGATGAGGTCAAAACACTGCTCCAGATGATCAACATAGACCTGAGTGAACAGTATGCCCTCTCCTTATTCAAGGTGAGTCAGGTCACCCGCACAATGCTTTCGTGAGATGGTAGTAGGACAGAGAGAAAAACAAAGAGACAGAAAGACAGACGTTAAGATGAACAAATGGAGGAAGAGAATTTCAAGAGAGACGTTCGTCATGCTGTGAAGTAAGGTTTGACCGTTGCCCGTGAAAGAGCCTGTGTTTACTTAGCATGTTATGAAGAGAGGTTCTATTTCAGAGACTGCCTGGAGTATAGAATCTGTGTTCAATTACCATCTCTGTGGCAAGCCAACCAGGAGGCCCCCTTTCTCAAACATGACACACACACACACACACACATTCTGTATCTCTGCCTCAGCAGGGGAGTTTCTTACACACTCAAAGTCTTTGGGTCAGTTAAGCAAAAACTATATGGGGGTGGCCAGAGTTTCACAGGCACACCCAAAACAAATGACTACTCTGCTTTAAACATACAGTTTGAATCTGAACCTTGTGATTACGCAAGTCATAATCATGATGATTATGTTTTTCCTCATTAAAACCCATACTCTTGTCTGTCGGTCTCCTCCGTGTCTCAGAAGTGCGACCGGTCATGCGATGGTCGTCTCGACCACGTGGAAATCGAGGAGTTCTGCCGGGAGCTGATGCGGCGGCCAGAGCTGGACTCTGTGTTCAGACACTACTCAGGGAACGGCTATATGCTCTCCACTGCAGAGCTGAGGGATTTTCTGGGAGACCAAGGAGAGGATGCTTCATTGGTCCATGCTAAGAGCCTCATATTGACCTATGAGCTCAACGATTGGGGTAGGCCCAATAATCTATCTGCTGCGTCTTTTTTCTTCAAAACAAATTATAGCTGGATAATTGTTTCCGTCTGCACCTACAGATAAGTTTGGTGAATAAAGTGAAAGTGAATAAATAGTGAATTTATCCTGCTCGTTCAAACAGCCCAGAATAACCAGTTGATGACTCAGAATGGCTTCACCATGTATATGCTGTCCAAGGAAAATGATGTGTTCAACCCTGACCATGCCAGAGTCTATCAGAATATGACCCATCCTATGGCACATTATTTTATCTCCACCTCTCACAACACATACCTCACCAAGGACCAGGTGACAGGTGACAGCAGCACAGAGCCATACATCAGGTATTACAACTCTACACACACACACACACACACACGTATGCAAACACAAGTATACGGGCATGCACACATGCAGGCACTCACACACACTTACATACCCGCTTTAAGTTATCATTGTTCTCTGTTTGGGACAGAGCCCTAAATCAAGGCTGTCGTTGTGTTGAGCTGGACTGCTGGGACGGTGACAAAGGAGAGCCGGTTATCTACCACGGACACACGTTAACCTCGAAAGTGCCTTTTAAGATGGTGATAGAGACTATAGCCCAGTACGCCTTTAAGGCCTCCCCCTATCCTCTCATCCTTTCCCTGGAGAACCACTGTTCTGTGGAGCAGCAGTTGGTTATGGCTCGACACCTGCGCACCATTTTGGGCAGACATCTGCTTTCCAAGCCCCTCAGTGACCTGCCCCTGGAGGACCTGCCCTCTCCTGAGGTAGGACAAAACACAGCTCCTTCATCCACAGTCCTGTTACAATCCAGTCGGAGGTCATTTTGACCGCGCAAAAATAATAATAATTGAGAACTTGGAGAATCCTTAGAATGTTGAATTTCCCGCAGGAGCTTAAATGTCGGATTCTGATCAAAGGGAAGAAAGATACCCCTCACTTGGGACAGCTGGGGAAGACCAGCAGTTCGGCCAGCTTCTCTTCCAGCTCTGAGGAAGAACCTGCTGGCAGCAACAAGAAGGACCCTTCGAAGGTAAGGCCAGGAACCACATGTCGATCACTTCAAGTCACGGGATATGGTGCTAAATGGTTCGTTAATGTGATTCTTCTCCGTCTCTGGTGGAGGGGGATCTCTCACTGATTTGCTCCGTTCAGTTTTTCTGGGAGTTTTTCCTTGTCTTCCTTGAGGGTTTAGGTTGGTTGAGTGGTAGTTCTATGGGCGCATGTGAAGCCCTCTGTCACATTGCTTGTAAAAAAAGGCTATACAAATCAATTTTGATTTGTGTTTCAACTTCTAGGCCATGTCCTCTAAGATGAGCCCGGAGCTGTCTGCCCTGGTGGTATACTGCAGGAGTGTCTCATTCCGTGGGTTTGATCACTCAGCCCAGAAATCACCCAATGAGATGTCCTCGTTCTCCGAGAGTGAGGCTCTGAAATACATCAAAGACTCAGGCAAGAGGCTTCGGATATCCAAGTGAAGTTGTCACACTATGGCCCTCAGCCACCCAGATGCTTTCTCCATCAATCACGTATTTTGTAACCTGACTCTTATTTGATATAGATGCTTGTCTGTGTTTTCATTTATGCAGGAAAACTGTTTGTCAGACACAACACCAGACAGCTGAGCCGGATCTACCCCTCTGGCCAGCGCCTCCAATCATCCAACTACGACCCCCAGGAGATGTGGAATGGTGGTTGCCAGTTGGGTCAGTAAACATGTCTTGAAGGCTGGTTGGGAGGCTGGGAAGGAGGTCACACCACTCACTGCATTTCAATCTTGATTAAGCAGTTGAGACTAATAACGATTCATTTCTCTGCTGAGGGCTTTAGTTGGAATGTACATTCCTAACCTTCGCACTCATCAGCAAACTAACACCAAAGTGAGGGATGTGTTTTATGATGACTTGCATTTCTGGGCACCGGTGTGTCTCTATTTCTACTTCTGTGTTTAGTGGCCCTGAATTTCCAGACTCCCGGGGAGCAAATGGACCTAAACCAGGGTCGCTTTCTGCCTAATGGCCGGTGTGGTTACGTCCTCAAACCCAGCTTCCTGTGCAGCCCCACAACAACTTTCAACCCAGAAATCACTGGAGGCGGCCCGGGACACATCCCTACCCAGCTGACCATACGGGTGAGAAATCAGGTGTTGTTAGCTCTGACTGCCTCACACGGCAGGAAGTTACACGTCATGTCCCTTTTTCTCATTTCGATCGTATGAATCACATAATTAGTTATACAACGGGAGTAAACAAAAATGTCTTATCTTGGATTCTTTGTGCTCAGGTTATATCTGCACAGCAGCTACCTAAAATCAACACCGACAAAGCCAGCTCTATTGTGGACCCACAGGTGTGGGTGGAAATTCATGGCGTGGCCATTGATAATGCTAGAGACAAAACCCAACGCATTGACAACAATGGTACACCTATCATTCACCCATCTCTCTCACACCACATCATGTTCAAATTAGGCCAGGATACCAGTAGTTTATTGTCTTTTGTCTTTCTTATTGAATCGTGACCCTTGGTCAATATAGACATGGCAAAGTGGATTTCATTTATATTCATCTTCCTGGCCCAAGGGCAGTGATAATTATAATTAATCCTATACAGCTCCTCCACTACGGCTCTGTTTGAATAGATAAGTGGTTCCCCAACCTAATCCTTAAGTACCCCCTGTCCTGGATGTTTAAAATATTTACCTGTTCCAACAAACCTGATTCAAATGAATGGTCGTTAGCAGGCTTCTGCATAACTGGATAACGACCCATTCGTTTGAATCAGGTGTGTTGGAGCAGGGGAAACGTTTAAAACATGCAGGACAGGGGGTACTTGAGGACCTGGGTTGAGAACCACTGGAATAGATGATGTTGTGTCTGACGGCACTTTTGCACCCTCTACAGGATTCAACCCTCGCTGGGACTGCACTCTGAGTTTCCAGCTGCAGGTCCCTGACCTGGCCCTGGTACGCTTCGTAGTGGAGGACCACGACCATACAGGCAGAAACGACTTTGTGGGCCAGTTAACCTTGCCTTTCACCAGTCTCCGCACAGGTACCGACTAAGAACCTTTTATTTGACAAATCAATAAATCAATCGATTAGATGTTTTTTTTTGCTCAGCTCTCTCTTCCTCCCCAGGTTATCGCCATGTCCACCTGCTTAAGGCAGATGGCTCCAGTCTGTCCCCTGCCACCCTCTTCATACACGTAAAGGTGTCCCGCAAAGGAGTCCCCATCAAAAGCGTGTCTGAGCGTATGGCTATGGCCAAAGGCAAAGCATGAGTGTGCTTCACCTGAATTAGGGTTTTGGTTCACAGCCAACTGGTTCTAAAGAAGATGACAATCCTTCACAGGTGACAGGGGCCTGCTGCCACTTGTAGCCCAGTACTTACGTAATGCACTCAATCACAAGCCACTCCTGATTCACAAAATGGCCACTCCTCCTTCGAGAAATGTTTAGGAAATGTGTGTCTCATTGTGGGAGTATTCTGTTGCTTGATGTCAGTGCTATATCAGTTGCTAAATATGACTGACTAAAGTATTTCTTTTATTAAGTGAAGACATTTGACTTTTTACAACTATTGATACCTTTTAATATAATTGATGTACCTTTTAATTTATTATTACTGAAAGCTCTTACAGTTCTCTAGTTAAGAAGTGTCATGTTTAGTCAAGAGTCATGATTGAGTAATCTATGTTTATGATATGTAATGATAGCGAGATTGGTGTTGATAATAATCTGAACTGACATAGAACTTGTGATTTATAACTAAACTGTTACCATTGTATTGAATACAACAAACACCATTTTTGTTTAAAACTTTCAATAGGGTCTCATCTATTTCTAAATAAATACATGTAATAATGTAGTAATGTACTGCAATGTAGCCGAAGTCCAGTTTTGCATGTTAGACCAAGTGTTACATTAGTTGGAAAGTCTTAGAGGTAGTGTATTAAATCATCAATGTGTGAGCATCCTTTTCTATTTTTTTAATTTTATGATGAACCCTAACCCAAGGTCATTTTTATAAAATTGTTTTCCCTTGCTTTTTATTGTAATCTAGGTAAGCTAACCATTTTAACTTGAAAAAGCTGCTTGTTTGTTGCTACTCTCGTGTATATTGCCTGCTGACCATTTTGTCCTCTTTCACCCACATTCTGTAGGTATTGAACCTACAGAATGCTCGGTAAGCATTGGAAATCTAGGTCAATGTCAAATCCAACCAAGCGCTTCTTAGCCCTAACACCACTGAGTTAAGTCCTCTCCATCAATAGATGGTATTTTACTGTTTTGTTGTATAGCAATAACGTGCCAATACAGTATTTATTTTCCCATGACTTATGTGTAACTGGTGTGTATCGACAGAAGATGTTAACGAAAATGAGAGGCAAGCTTGTTCATGTTTTTAATAAAAATGAATGTTCTAAACCCTGTTGTTTAATGTTATTATTATACATTGTTTTACAATTTGTGTGTTGGTCAGATCAAAGAGCGAATTTTTACCAATAAATATAGCGTGCTCTAGTTATTAGTTTAAAAATAAAGTATAGAATGAGCTCGTGCTCATTATTCCTAGATAAACATGAACCAATATTTTCAGGCTTTGTAGTTTAGGTCAGTGATTGGTAGCATAGTTTAATAATAGGTAGATCAGGTTTGTGATTTTGTGAAGAGAAGTAATGGACGATTGGGTCAGGAAATTATGACACAGACAAGACTAGATCTACCAAAACGTAGAATGCACATTCTTCTTGACTCAAGCACGTAGACACTGACTTGTCAGAGGCGTTAGTTTTTTGGGATGACTACAGGACCCAAGGAGCACCACGACAGTTGGCCAATAGTATCGGGGGGTGTTTTGAGGCGTTGAGTGCACGCGGTAGTTCCTCACTTCCTAGATGAAGATGGCGGATGAGAATGAGACAGCACCGAAGCCGGAGAAAGAGGAGGAGGTAGAAGAAGACCATGGACATTGCAGCGATTGTGAAAATGAAGAGCACCACTTTGATGACGGGTGAGGGCGCAGACTTATTTTTAAAGAATAGTTATATTTTTGCAATGTTCATGCGCTCGTTTGACAGCTTGCTAACAGTGCAACCAAGATCAGTCATGCTAGAGAAACTCATTGCTCCTAATAATCCCACCCACTTGCTTTTACTTCATTGGTACTAAAGGTTGACAGTTTACTGACATTCTGCTCTGATTGGACCTAATTCGAAGCTGTTCCTGTTATGGGCGGGTCTTCATTTTCTTTCATTTTACCCTAACGCGTCGTAAGGTATGGAGATAGAAACGAAAAGATGAAAGAATTGTCGAAATAAGCATGCATTCACTGCATAAACAAAACATATATGTACTACAGTGAAATGTTAGGGTGGAATTATGTTATTTAAACATAACTGACAAGGATATAGCCACGGTGTCGCACTGGTAGCAATTAATGCTGTCATTTCTGTAGCCATTTAATATGAAGTGTCGACACAGTCGTTAGCTGGCGAATTTGCTAATCACTAACGATGTCGTGGGACAATTAAAGCAAAAATGAGCAAACAAGTGACTAAAGGAAATCTATAGCATCTTTGAGGTACTATGAGTCGAATATAAGGAAGAAGCCAGCTTATTTAATATTGTATTGTGCAGGCCTCATTTCACAGACAGTATAATGACTCAGTCATGGGCAGTGTATGCTTGCAGCATCTTCATGAAGGCGTCTCCAAACCCATCACCGCTTGCAACGAGGTTTTGATGTCATGTCTCAAGGTCACATGGAGCTATGCTTTATACATTTGTTATAATTTTAATGTCGAGTATACAGTTGTCCATTTGAAAACCATTAATAGCTATTATGAAATCAATAAGAAATCAATTTTAGATCGATTTTATTGAGCTGTAGAATTCAGAACAGTAAGATAATTTAAAAAATCTCACAGTTTACCTTAATGCATACACACAAACACACGCACACACACACACACACGCACGCACACAGGTAGGGTGCCTGGAAAACAGAAAGCTTCTAGATGGTAGTTGGACCCAGCTGCTAGAATGGAAACATGGTGAACAAACCATTGAGGGCTTTGTCATCTATTGTTCTAGGTGATCACTGAACATAGACGCACACATTCACACACACACACATGCACACACACACTTCACTTTGGTCATGTGATTCACCATCTGTCCTGGTGTTACAAATACAAGCCAGTGCCTGGCCTCTCTCCCCTCTTGGACAGTAATGGGATTATCCTGTGTTCCTCTGTAAGTATGTAGTCTCTCACCCAGTGAGATAGCCTTCAAGGGTGGGTGCGGGGTTCATCTTCTGTTCAGTGCCCAGCCTTAGACAAGGCTGAAGAGAATTAAGGTGGTAGTGACACGGTGTTATTATACAATTATGTATACTTGACACTGGTCTGAATTCTGTCTGTGGTAAACCCTCCATGTCCCACGCCTCTTCATTGTTTCCCACAGATTAGAAATCTAGTTGTGGCGGGCGTGGGGGGGGGGGGGGGGGGGGGGGGGGGTAGGGTTGTCCGACCGGAGGGGGGGGGGGGGGGGTCGTAATAATTCCTTCGTTAATAATTCGCTACACAGTTAATTTGTTAATAATTTGTTACATTAAATATTAATCCAAAAAGATTCACACCTTCACAAAATTAACAACAACTAACATATAATTTCTGCATTATGCATGTATAGCAACGCTAGTGCTAAACAGCTATTTAACTGGTCGGCTCCATGACGCCGGGTAAGTAGCTAGCTCCTGAGACTTCTCACCAAAAGAACGAAGAGGAACCTTCGAGGTACCTAGCAAAAAGTAGCCTCAACTTTCCTCGACTTTTAGCTACGGCACTAATGCTGAAAGCTCGCTGATATAGCTGTCGGTCTTACTAGAACGGCGTATGTATGCATTGTTGCTAACGTGTTGTGACTGTGTGCATATGTGAGAAAGACGCATGAGTGACAGAGAGACGGAGGGAGAGCAGGGAAAAGGAAATGCAGCTGAACGAATACGCTGCGCATTTTAACCTAAATGGCGTTAAAAAAAATGTTTTACGAAGCGCAATATGTGGCGGCCGGTGTTGATTCTGTGGCGCACCGCCACAAATTAGTCTATGTGTGGGAAACACTGCTCTTTCTGTCTCATGCCTGCTTCTTAACTAATGTGAACTGCTTTGGATTGTAAGGGTGAATATACTTGTGTGTGTTCTCTACTCGTTGTATAGGTGCTCAAACAGAGACTTTAGTGGCACTCTCCAGGCCCTGTCTAGTGGTCCGATTCGAATGTTTTCTCTTCTGTCACAGTGAAAAGGGTCTGGGGGATGACAGTGGTGCCAAGAAGAAGAAGAAGAGACAGAGAAAGAAAAAGGACAAGTCTGTAGTCCAAGAGGCAGCACAGGATCCCTTAGCCAAGGTAGGTGGGGGTGGGATTATGCCGTTTTCCCTTGACAGAGTTGCTAAAACACAGACACTGATAGAAAGGCAGGTGAGCGGGTAGAGAGAGATACTGAATGTAGTGTGTGTGTATTTTGCATGTGTCTATGTGTATGTTAGCAATACATTTCAAATTCACTTTTTGTCTCTGTACAGGTGAACTCACTGCCAGCTGATAAACTGCAAGAGATCCAGAAGGCCATTGAACTATTCTCTGTGGGTCCCGGCCCTGCCAAAACCATGGAGGAGGCTACCCGGAGGAGCTACCAGTTCTGGGACACACAGCCGGTCCCTAAGCTAGGTATAACATAGGACATACAGGGGCATGTAGACGCAGAATGGTTTTTGGACACCTCCAAATGATGGGTTTTTTTTCCCTCCTAGGGGAGATGGTGACATCGCATGGCTCTATCGAGCCTGACAAAGACACCATCCGGGAGGAGCCCTACAGCCTTCCACAAGGCTTCACCTGGGATGCCCTCGACCTGGGAAACCCTGCTGTGGTGAGAACACACCACAGATTTTAAGACATTCAACCAGCCAGTATTTCCTCACCTCACAGACTACTGAACCTAGAACATAAAACCAATTCAGCCAATTCATCCATCCAACGCATTCAATCCTGACCTTCATGCCTGATGAATGGACTTTTTTCTGACCAATTTCAGTTGAAGGAACTGTACACCCTTCTGAATGAGAACTACGTGGAGGACGATGACAATATGTTCCGCTTTGACTACTCTCCCGAGTTCCTGCTCTGGTAATTAATGAACCTCTATTGCTCATGCCACTTCAACATGATCCTTTAATCGATGTGAGTCATAAAGATATATGTAATTGTGGTATAGGCTACTTTAGAAATGCTCATTGTGGGTTTTGTTATACGCATCAGTGTACCACAAGTCACTTGTCGCCTGTACGTTATTAGGGCACTTACCTAGTAACTAGCAACAGATGTGATTAAGTAGGGGTGGGAATCTTTTGGTGCCTCGCGATTCGATTCAAATCGATTCTTGGGGTCACGATTTGATTAAAAACGATCTGAATCGCGATTCAAATGTGAATAGATTTTTTTCCCCCCTACCCCTCTGATGAAGTGTAGCTCATGCCTGTCTCTCCTAGGGCTCTGCGTCCCCCCGGCTGGCTGCCTCAGTGGCACTGTGGGGTGAGGGTGAACTCCAACCAGAAGCTTGTGGGATTCATCAGTGCCATCCCTGCCAAGATCCGCATTTATGACATGTAAGAAACCTAAGCAGTAGACAGGCTACAGTGACACAACAATAAGACTCCATGTAATTGCGAATGACACCACTGGTACAGTATGTACATTTATTTATTGTCTCTTTTTTTTTGTCTTGAAAATTGGTGACATTGTATTACAACCAAACTGAATAACTTGTGTTGGGGACTCCTTTGGGACGTTCTGAACGTACATGCAAAATGGTTAACAATGTTAAGGCATGTTCATGTACACACAGATACACGCATACATGAATGCATGGCAGAAATGATATTGACTCTGAACTATTATCTGTGGTTAAGGGAAAAGAAAATGGTGGAGATCAACTTCCTTTGTGTCCACAAGAAGCTGCGCGCCAAGCGGGTAGCGCCAGTTCTGATCAGAGAGATCACCAGACGAGTCAATCAAGAGGGCATTTTCCAGGCAGTCTACACTGCTGGAGTAGTGCTGCCCAAACCTGTGGGTACCTGCAGGTGGGTCAAATACACACACACACATAATCACATAAGGAATTTCAAGAGATGACCGTATCAAAACACTTTGCATTACTCCTGTAGGTACTGGCACCGTTCCTTGAACCCTCGCAAGCTGATCGAGGTGAAATTTTCTCACCTGAGCCGGAACATGACAATGCAGCGTACCATGAAGCTGTACCGTCTTCCTGAGGTAGGGAACCATCTAGGGGCTGCCGTTTGCACAGCATCAAAACCAAACAGGTGATGACACGATCTCCTTTCCTCGACAAAGGTTTAGCTGACCCATCCTGTTATAAACTCCCTTCAGGCTCCAAAGACATCGGGCTTGCGACCAATGACCAGGAAGGACGTGCCGGCGGTGCATCGTCTGCTGCTGGGGTACCTGAGCCAGTTCCACCTGGCCCCCACCATGAGCCCGGGGGAGGTGGAGCACTGGCTGCTGCCCCAGGAGAACATCATAGACACCTACCTGGTGGAGGTAGAGATCTCCACCCGTCATACAGGATCAGAGTCCTTCTCATGGCTTTGTTAGAACTGTTAGAGACTTACATGAACAAGGAGCAAAAAATGAATGTGCTTTTTGCCTCCTCATCTCTCCCTCAATAGAACTCTGCAGGAAAGGTGACTGATTTCCTGAGCTTCTACACACTTCCCTCCACCATCATGAACCATCCAGTCCACCACAGCCTGAAGGCAGCCTACTCCTTTTACAATGTGCACACCGTCACCCCCCTGTTGGACCTAATGTCTGACGCCCTCATCTTGGCCAAGTCGGTAAGTTTGCCCACAAGTATAGTCAGAACAGTTATGTTTCCCTTTGACGTTTACGAATTGCATCTCTTCTTCCTCTCATTATATCATGGTTTTTCTCACCGCTCTTATGTTTGATGTTCTAAACACACAGAAAGGGTTTGACGTCTTCAATGCACTGGACCTGATGGAGAATAAGACTTTCCTGGAAAAGCTTAAGTTTGGTATCGGAGATGGAAATCTGCAGTATTATCTGTACAATTGGAAGTGTCCCAGCATGGGGTCAGACAAGGTCATATTGTCATTGATACGTCATGATCTTATACTTATAGATGTGGTATCTTCAACTGTAGATTACAGTTGGATGATATAGCATACAACACTGTGCTCACCGTTCCTTTGTTCTCCAGGTTGGCTTGGTACTGCAGTGACATCCCCGTCTGCCTCTCAGTGCACAGTGTCCCAGTTAGGCCAGGACACCACACCAATGCACTGAACACCCGACCGACGGCCTGATGGCCCCTCCTGTTCCAGGAGGGGAACCCCACCGCCCATTTTTACTTTATGACCTTTTGAACTTTGACCTGCACTACTGCTGCCAGGCAGGCAGGGAGGTGGGGGGGAGACGATCCTCCCCCACACTCTCTCTCCCTCCCATCCCATGGACCTTAAGCCATTGTAGTTACCATCTCAGACAGCTGTACAACATTGAAAGGCTGTCATGATTGTACCAGGTGCAAACACACAAATACACAGACCAGAACAGTTACTATTTACCACCTACACATTTGTGTACCCACAAAACATAAATGTAAATACAGCAAAGTAATGCTAATACTCTTCTGAATCTAACATTTTTTCTTTTTCCACTCCCAATGGAAACGGCTTTTGCAGTAATAACCTGTCATCAAATTTTAAAGAAAAATAAAAACAATCAAAAAAGATTTCAAAAGCAACGGGTAAAATACAGAAGGTGTAAGATGATATCCAAAAGAGGATTTGAGACAAGGGCTTCTGTTTTGAATCGGTTTCCTCTTTCAGTTAAAGCTTGAACCTGCAGATTTGCCATCAATCCCTTCTTTTTCTACGTGAATAGGTTTTCTGGTGTCGATTCAGCACCCCTGACTGACTGAACTAAAAGAGTTGGCTTTCATGTTTTTGAATGCTTTTTCCTCATCTGTACTAACTTTGTGACTCACTATCCGGCTTGTTACACTTACAGAAAACCCCTGTTCTGAAGAAAATAAAACAATAACAGGTTTTGACTGTTTTTATTATATTTTATACATGGCAGAGAGCAAATCGGGGTTTGCTGTGAATAGAAACAGTTTATAAACTGGATAGGAATGGGAATATCTTGAGTGAAGAACAGGAGAAACAAAATAAAACCTACTAGATTTCGAATGTGGGGGAGGGGACCAGATTAAGTGTCTCTTAAAGTTGAGTGTTAGTTGGACTTGCAAACTGATGTGGAAAACGGGTATCATTGTTTTATGATGCAAGAAAATGTGAACATGCAGGTGATTTTGTGCAAAATAAAATATAGAAGTTGCCATGAAGTTTTTGGCATGATTTTTGTAATGCTTTTCGACATGATAGGTTTCTTATAATTATATTTACTGCTTGTATCGAATTAGGTTGTTTAACCCAAAGATGTGTCATAACATTCTAACTGGATGCCAGCGTCCGACTGTCGCATCGCATCCAGTTAGGACACGGTGTTAGGTTCAATATTTAGCTAGTGTTTTGAGTCACAATGGGAATATGGGTTTAAATAGTCATTGTTCTAAGAAAACATGATGTGGTCTCTGCTTTCCAAGTTTCATTATCTATATGTAGATAATGGTGTCTTTCTTGTTCAGAAACAAGGCTTATTGTGGACCAAGAAGCACTACAATGGAAACAATGATAACTCCTGTTTTCACAGTGACACAATGCTTTTGCTGTAGCATGCCTCTGTTTTTAAGGGAGTTGCTCCGAAATATTAGTATTAGTAGTTGCAGTGGTTTCGAGTAGAGCCTATATCCCGGATAAAAGTTGCGAGTTCACGTATTTTATTTATATTATTACACGGCTCTTCTTAACGCTGTAGAATGCTCCATTCACTTGAATGGGGCTACCCAACGTTCTGCGGTGAACAATTTTCTCATATTTGACCGTTGCTTTGACCGCTGGAGCGAAAATAATGGCTGTGTTGGTACGTGCGATTGTAGGTGGGCGTTTTCCCCTGGTCTTGAAGTGGGCGTGTTTATCAGCTGACTTTGGATGAATTTGCCTGACGTGGGACGAACGATATCTCTGCAATTGGCTGAGTTTGTTGTCAGTCAAGCATGGATGGAGTTCAACTGCCATGTAGGTTGACCAAGTCCTTCCTAGTACAGTACAACGAGGAAGTGATTACACTTTGGCATAGTTTAGTCAGTGCACGACCTCATGCACAATGTGGATCGCCGTAGCTGTATTTTGTGCAAGTCTTGTTGCATTCCTTTTAAAATATGTATTTGGAAATTCAGGACCGAATCCTTTCGATATCGATACGCGTGAACCGCTGAAACCACTGGTCACTGACAAGAAGGAGAAAAATAAAGTTCTTAAACAAGGTAAAGTGACAGTATTTAAACCAATTCAAACATTTGGATAGGATCAAATGTTTTATATAGAGCCGTATTTTACCTGTTGCACCCTAAGTATTTATTTCGGGTGAAGATTGATTTACAATCTGAATAATATTGCCTATTGAATTATTTCCTATTTTTCAGGTTTCTTAACCAGCAAAGTACCAGAGAACCTAGATGCCATCGTCATTGGCAGTGGAATAGGTGGTCTTGGGCTGGCAGTGATGCTCGCTAAAGTTGGGAAGAGAGTCCTGGTCCTGGAACAGCATGACAGGGCTGGGGGATGCTGTCACACGTTCACAGAGAAAGGCTTCGAGTTTGACGTCGGTAAGACACGATGGCACCTGCCCTGCGATTTACAACAGATCTTAAGAATCAGAAGATGACTGATTGTGAAGAAACAGTTATTAACACTCTCTGGGATGTTACAGTACAGTATCAGATATTATTCTTAAGGTTACCAGAATGGCTGTCTTTAGGCTGTATAAGCCTTTCATCTAGTCCTGTCACTGTCCTAGCTCTGACAATGCTAACACTATCGCTGTCTTCCCCACACAGGTATCCACTATATTGGTGACCTGTTGGAGCATAAGCCTTTCCGCTGCATGCTGGACCAGCTGACCAATGGCCAGCTGCAATGGGAGCCCCTGGAGAACCCCTTTGACCAGGTGGTAATCGGCCCAGCTGACAATAGGCGCGTCTACCCTATCTACAGTGGCAGGGACCGCTTCCCTCAAGAGCTAAAGAAGTGCTTTCCAGGGGAAGAGAAGGCCATCGATGAGTACATGAGACTAGTCAAGGTGTGTTGTTACATCATGATCAGATTAGTTTAGCTGGAGAGAGTCTTCTGATTTTCTCAGTGAACCTAATCATTACTGAGGCTTCAAACAGGACCATGAGCTTTATTGGCAGTGGGAATACTGATAGTGACTCATGTCTGCTAAAAAAATCTTTACTTCCTTCATATCTATCTGTACTTTGGCATGAAGGTCACAGTCTGTGGTCCGATGCGGTTGTGTCACCATTATCCCAGTAGGAAGCAGTGTCCTAATGTTTGATGTCTCAAGACTGAATGTGCAATCTTTCTGGAAGGGTGGACATTAATGTCCAACAAGTTTATCAGATCAAGGAGACATTACACTTTATCTCAGCAGTTTGCAATAAACCATCATGAATCAGGTTTCCGTAACATATGAATAGAATTAGACATAGCCTACAGGTACTGAATTAATCTGATTGTTGATACCTGTAGAAAGATTGGGTCCTAAAAAAATACTAATTATCTCTTCGCTTTTTTTGTGTCATGTCTGACTTTCACACCTGTCTGTGTCTTCTGTTCACAGAAAGCAGGGCGCAGTGTTTGGCTCATGCCTTTGTTGAAGATCATACCTCTCCCATTGGCTAATTTCTTGGTGTACACAGGCTTAGCCAATCGTCTGTCTTTCTTCTTTAAAATGGCGTCACGCAGTCTAACAAAGGTGGTCAATGAACTGACTGAAAACGAGGATCTCAGAGCCGTTTTTTGCTACCTCTTCGGCACATACGGTAGGTTGATATGTACAGTGTGCGCTTAAGAAACACCACCGGTCACCACCATTTTTGCTGTGTGGATAGAAGTCATTAATGTTGCAGTTTTGGTTTGAACTGCATGTAAATGTTCTGGTACTATAGAGTATTATAGTAATATAGAGGTGTTGCAAGTTTTGGTCTTGAATTTCTATATTCTGTGTGTTGCCAGGTAACATGCCCAAAGATGCCAGTTTTTCGATGCACAGCCTGCTTGTCTGCCACTACCTCCATGGGGCCTGGTACCCAATAGGAGGCGCCAGTGAGTTGGGCTACCACATGATCCCCATCATTGAGAAAGCAGGGGGAGCCGTTTTAGTCCGTGCTCCGGTCAACCGCATTCTGTTCAACGACGCAAATGAAGCTTGTGGTAAATATCAGCTTTTTTTTTTTTTTTTTTTAAAGCTTATTCATAAACCTGCTATGTTTTGAGTGTGACGATCGTTCTGTTTCTAGAGAGCAGTTCCCAATGCTTTTCCTTGGGTTGTAGGTGTAAGTGTGATGAAGGGCAAAGAGGAGGTGCATGTACATGCCCCTATGGTCATCTCAAACGCTGGTATCTTCAACACCTACCAGAAGCTGCTGCCCAAAGAGCTTCAAGCTAACCCGGGTATGCAAGGAAACAGAATGCGGTCCATTTCACTCAGGCTTTCTATTGCCTGAGTCCAATATGGGTAAAGAAGAAAGCCCGCGAGAAGCAAATTACTATTTTGTAAGATGATAGTTGGTTATGTGATTTCTGCAGCTATCCAGAAGCAGCTTAGTATGATGAAGAATGGAGAGGGAGGTCTGAGTATCTTCTTGGGATTGGATGGAACCAAGGAAGAGCTGGGTCTGAAAGCAGACAACTACTGGATCTTCACAGAGAACAACGTTGATGAACTGTATGTTATTTTTGTCATTAGTCGTTTGGTTGAACTTTCACTTTTCTGTATACATATATCAGGTCAGTACAAGTGTCTAGGGGACTTGGAAGAGAGAGAGCATATAGCTGTGCTAAAACATAAGGATACTAACCCCTCCCTGTTTACAGGGTCGACTCGTACTTCAAGGGAAAGAGAGAGGAGTCAGCTCAAAGTGTACCTCTCCTCTTTGTGGCCTCTCCGTCTGCTAAAGACCCTACGTGGGATTCAAGGTCACCAGGTACGTGTGTCCTAAGGAGTCAGATGGCTGAGCGGTTAGGGAATCTTGCTATTACTCAGAAGGTTGCCGGTTCGATTCCCGGCTGTGCATAATGACGGTTTGTCTTTGGGCAAGGCACTTCCCTGTACCTACTGTAAGTCGCTCTGGATAAGAGTGTCTGCTCAATGACAAAAAACTAAAAGACTAAATGTCCTTTTTGTGCTAGTTCGATGTTTATTCCCGGGAACCTATCCTCGTCAACCTCGCTCTCCAATGCTTCTGTCTTTGGTTAGGCAAGTCCACTCTAAGCCTAGTGAGCTTTGCCAACTATGAGTGGTTTGAGGAGTGGAAAGATGACAAGGTGACTAATCGAGGGGGTGATTACAAGGAGGTGAAGCAGGCTTTCATCGACTCCATCCTGGAAGTGGTGATGGGCGTCTTCCCAAAGATCAACAGGGACAAGGTAGTAAAAAGCCTTGATGCATCAGGTTCAGTCTGTACTTTTTTTATGTAGCTTTACTAGTAACTGAACTGTGTTACCTGGCTAAAATCTGTCTTGACGCTTCTATTCCATTTATCTGAAAACTGGTAGATTGAGTATGTGGATGCTGGGACCCCCATCACAAACCAGCACTACATAGGAGCCCCTCGCGGTGAGATCTACGGAGCCGATCACGGCACCGCCCGCTTCAGCGCCGAGCTCAACGCCACCGTGAGACCCCAGACTCCACTGAAGAATCTCTACCTGACAGGTGAGTCGCTGTCTCGGGATTCTGTTGAAAATGTGTTTGACTTTTCGACGTACCGTTTTTATAGCTCCACTCTTCATTTAGATAGAGTTCGAGTCTGACTTGCGGTATGGCTGTGGATCTGAGTTGTCTGTGTGCGTCTGATTCGCAGGACAAGATGTGTTTGTGTGCGGCTTTGCTGGCGCCCTGGCTGGAGCGCTCACCTGTGGTTCTGTCATTCTCAAACGTAACCTGCACCTCGACGCCATCGCCCTGGCCAAGAAGATCAAAAATGTCGACAACATGAAGAAAGAGCAGTAAAACCAGTGGCGTCAGTAGCCTCAGAAAATCAGCATGAAACAATGAATGTGAAGAGGAATGAGGGTGGAGTAAGAAGGTGGAGGACGCTGCGTGATCGGAATGACATGTATTTAATCTGGGTGTAACTAACCAGCACATTCACTTTAAGATACATTTGCAATATAACAAGCCATCAAATCAGTTATTTTATTTCACTCATCTTTACCTGTAATATTTGTAGCAGTAGCATAACATCACAATATGTTACAATTGCAATGGGACTTTTCACATCAAATTGAATTACTAGCAGAATACAAACTTTGGTTGAAAATACTTTGCTAAATGAAAGCCTCAGAACATGTTTGCATTCTAAATGTAACGTACAGATTTACAGTTTGTCCGTTTTTATAGTCTACTGTCAAATAAGTAAGTTGTCTATTGGTGGTATCTTTCAGAATTCAAATGCACTTTTGATGATAGGACAGGTGTCAATTGTTGTTACGACTGACTACGACTAATTCTTTAGTGGTATATTTTCAAACGGACTGCAGTCATTTTCTACTCCACTGACGTGCCTTTACAGAAATGGGATCATGCTTGTGTGGGAAGGAGAACCAGGGGAACTGGTTAATGTGCAAGAATAAAGCACTGTGTTCGTATGTGTCAATAAAACATAATGCGAATCCTCTAAATGCTTTTTTATATAACATGTATTTGTATATTCAATAAGGCTGAGTGGGTACAGATTATTTGATGAAAAATAATTCATAACATGTTAAATAAATGCATAAAATGTTATTTTTAAGACTGATGTTTTCTCTAATTTGATAGGACACTTTGATGACATCATTGTGCCCGGATATTTTTTTATAAGGTACACATCGAACACGAGGACATCACGCGTTATACATCGATGGTGCATGCATGCAGCGATGATGCGATGTAATTTCGGAGGGATCTGACTAGGTTGGGGACAAGGCGTGTATTCTTTTAATTATTACATGCCCTCTGAACTTAATTAGTGAGCCCTAATATCCAACTGGTTAAAACAATTTTAGTGTCATGAAAAGCGTACGATAACTATTTTCTGTGTTGACTTTAACGCCATCCTGTCTTAATCGAGATCCTGTCTGCAAAGGCCTAGCTAGCTACTATTAGAACCATTATCTGAAGGGTCTGTCAACTGTTGAACTGACGAGAGTTCAAGATCCATATTGACAAAGGAAACTCTCAAACTAGCTCAATTCATAAGCAAATTCAGCTAGTTATGGACGTAAACACATGCTGTGATAATCAGAACTACGAAATACTCGTAGAAATAGGGGAAGGCGCTTATGGAAAAGTGTACAAGGCCAGAGAGGTGAGAGATCAACAGCGACTGGTTGCTGTGAAGAAGTTGAATATCCCAAAAGATCCTGATGGTGGAATTCCGCCATTCATGATCCGCGAAGTTGCCGTCTTACGTAAAATCGAGTACTTCAACCATTCCAACATTGTTAAGTAAGTTTGATCAAATCTTAATTACTAACGTGGTTCGCAAATCAATGTGATTGGATATAGGGTCATGCATGGATTAATAATGCATTGATCAAAAGTGATGTCGTTACTACTTGATTCATTTGATGACCTTTCTGTGACAGGCTGTTGGATGTGTCAGCTGTAATGCGGGGCAGGAGCATGGACCTGACGCTGGTGTTTGAGTACATTGATCAGGACCTGTCCGCATTTCTCGCCAAGGTTCCCAACACTGGTCTGAGCCTGGACAAAATTAAGGTGTGGAGCTCTTCCTATCACACAATGTCAAAAGTTATTGTCAAATGACTCCACAAACCTTATACCAAGCCTGTCTTGAAATGTTGTTTTCTTCAGGATGTGATGAGGCAGCTACTGCAGGGGCTGGACTTCCTGCACGTCAACATGCTGGTGCATCGAGACCTGAAGCCAGACAACGTCCTGATAAGCAGCCTTGGAGAAGTCAAGATCGCTGACTTTGGAATGGCACGGATCTACACATATCACATTGCCCTTACCCCTTGTGTAAGTCTTTGTCCATCTGTGAATCCCTTGACAAGAGTGCCCATGAGTTATAGTACATATGGGGTGGGAGTACTTTGTATTATACATGTATTATTTCTATAAACAAGTGTATCAAATGGCCTATTTGTGAACCTTATTGTAAACATATCTTTGTAAGATGGTGACCGGAGGAACTTATCACCCAAGTGAACTTCCTGATGTTCCTCCCTGATGTTCCTCCCTGATGTTCCTCCCTGGTGTTCCTCCCTGGTCTCCAGGTGGTGACCCTGTGGTACAGAGCCCCTGAGGTGCTGCTTCGCTCCAGCTACATGACCTCCGTGGACATGTGGAGCGCAGGCTGCATCTTCGCGGAGCTCTTCCTCTTGAGGTACGGAGAGAGCACAGTTTTTTGGGGGACTGCTTTTGGGGTGGTTTTGAAGGTGAGAAGGAGGTAGTTCAATCTCTGTGTCCATATGGCAGATGTGGGTCCAGCGTTTTTGAGTTTATGGATACATTATTTTCTCTATTATCTCTATAATTTAGAGAAACACACTTTACACGTGCACTGTTGTATGCAAATATAACATGCATTTTACATTTCACAGACCACTGTTTTCTGGATACACTGAGATGCAACAGCTCCAGAAAATATTCGAGTGAGTCTTATGTATCACAGTCCCTCTACGTCCTGGAAGACTGTAATACATGTGTAATAATTACAGCCAGATGTACGTGGTTAATGTTTGTGGGTTATACTGTTAATGGTGTCTAAATGTGGTTTTGGCTGTTCTCCAGGGTGATAGGCTTGCCCAGTGAGGAGGACTGGCCAGTGGAGAGTCCCATCTCCTACTCCCCTAAATTGGCCTCAGGTGCCACCTGTACCCAGCTGCTGTCAACTCTGGGCCAGGAAGATAATGACCTTCTTTTTGTGAGCATGCCTAAAGCTTAACATTATTTCTCCATGATGTGTTATGTTGCTTACGTTTCCTTCTGGGGTAATCAGTTGTTTCTATCACTAGTCTCGATAAAGCAGTCCCTCTCTGTCCTGCAGCAGTGTCTAGCGTTCAAGCCGACCAATCGCATCTCAGCCTCCAGAGCTTTGACCCACCCCTTCCTGCTGGGCTCCTGAGCGTGTTCCAGAACACTGGAGGACGCGGGGAGGAGAAAATAAGTGCTCATCCCTTACGTGTCACTGAAAACTCTTGTGCCACAAGATCTAACCCAGCTGGGTCAAGGTATTTTTTAATAAACAATATTAAGGTTAAAAAAAACGTGTTCAACATCATGGATGTCTAAATCTTAAACAGTGAGTATGAAAAAAGTCTAAAAGGTTCTTATGGCATGATAGTTTGAGTGTTGACAGTCAGCTGGCAAGTGCGTCATTCCAAAACATATTTTCTGTGCAGTAAATTAGTTTCTTGTTCCTATATGTTGTGCCTTATCTGAAGATGAATTAGATCTAACAAATCCACACATTGTGCTTGTAAACTTGGCGTCAAAAGTGCATCGTTCATTGATTTGTTCATGTGTGCTTTAATTTAGTAATTTTTTAGGGATAAACCTATTGCTGCTTGTACTAATTCAATTCTCAAGCTACTGCAAGTCATTGACACTTCTCTGTGCACATACAGTAGGTCATATTATTTAGCTTCTGTTCTGTTTCACCATCTGTTGTTCTCTTGTGCGTCCAGTGTATGATATTGTAAGTGGTTTTATGGGTCAGTGACTGGTGGTTGTCATTCCTAGGTTTGTGTATATATTCACTTGAAAGGTGTGTTTTTGTTATGAGGTGCCCTACACATTTTAGATTTTTGTTGTTGTTGTTATTGTTTAAAATAGTTGTAGTTTATGTAAATGTTATTTGTAAAAACCAGGTAAAAAAGGTTGACCTTTTCTTTTTTTTTTTTACAGATTTGAGTAGCACCTGTTTACAGTTATTGGCATTGTTTGATTTTTCACCCTGACCCTGTTATCGGCATTCAATGTATGTTTCTTGATCTCTTTTCTAAATTAATAAAATAAAATAAATATTTCTAATACAATTCTAAACAAAAGATTGTAAGGATCTTGCAGTGTAACACAACGGTTTCATCAACAAGTAACGGACAGGAGACTATTTAAAATTCTAGTCTCAAGACAAACTGTTTGGAGACGATGGCCGAAAATATAAAATGTTTTACTTGACTCCAACTTACAACTAAGCATACAGTGTACCATTACCTGCATCCTCGAGCGATATGTTTGGTCAGTGCACTTTCTGATAGGGTCCAGAAAATCTAAGACTTCAAATTTGCATTAATATTTTTGTTTTGAATGTCATACCCTTTATTTTTCCAATGCAAATTATAATATTAGCTTGAGTAAAATTAAAGAACATGAATTTCAGAATATCTTACAATTCGGTGTCCCATTTTTTGTTTGTTGCTATGACAGCGTGCATGCACTCCACAAGTTTGTAAAACCTGATGACAAGTATTCTAGCATGAATTGATGTTCTAAAGAACTCCTTGTTATATCATGGGATGGTTGGCTTTCTCTATGGTAGTATGAGGTGGTATTTTGAGTGAGCTATGGCCTGGTGTTATTTTAAAAGCTTTATCTTTGGCCTTGTCAGATGTAGGACAGCTAGCGTTGCATCTTCCCTTCTGACTCGTTGCCTAATTTGTACAAGGACCTCTGACTATTCTGTGTTTGCCCTTTTGATATATTTTGATCCTTAATGTGTACCCAGTTCATTGAACTGAAATAGTACCGTGCCTTCAAAGGCACCCCACTTCATTTCAAACTGCCTGCAGTAGCTGAACAGAGGGAGGCAGTGTTGTGATATTGAAGCTTGACTCTGAATTACCACACCTGCGTTATCAAGGAGATTATGCGTTGCGATAGGCTATTTTGCTCGAATGACTAGCATGTGCATTTGTATTCAATAAATCATATTCAGTCGAACCCATACGAGATGTATGGTCGCCTTGTGACAGTAAAACATTGTATATACCTGTGAATCATGAGCAGGTGGACCATATGTCATCAACCTTTTTGGTTTATTGGCTGTCAATAAACCTTTTCTTTGAAAGTTTGCGGATTGCTGACCCGTTATGCTTTCGCTCACTCCTAGATTTGGCCCCCGTATTTGGAATGTAGGGGAGAGGGAGGGGGTATATTTTTAACGGGAACAAGCGCTTTCCCTACATGGGCGTTCACGCTCTCTGTTGCAGCGGCGCACTGATGTCCAGTACAGCCTGCCGGTGCCTTTACTACCCGACGACATGTAAGTTGACTTTACCGTGAGAATGTTTATTTGTTGTAAATTGTAGTCTGTTGTGTTTTACTGAGTTTTGATTGACAATGCTGAAATTGAACACTTTCTGCACAACTTTCCAAAAGATTAATTGTCCACATGTATCGTTTTAATAGTTTGTTTTAAACTGAGTTGCCCTAGAAATATCATATTTGACGGAACATATTTTATGACACCGTATTAGTAACCTTTACTCATGAACTGGACATTACTTCATAGTTTTAAGAGGGGCCAATGACAGTTTATTGTTTTTGGGAAGTTGTACGCCAACTAGGACTGCTCCGTGTAATGAATTTATTTCGCATCATCATTTAATACTGGATGTGACCCATTCATCGCACTGTGTGATCTGGCTGATATTTTTGCCACAGGCTGTTCAAACTTTGACATCTGAAAAGAGCAATCAACTGTTAATGCATCACACCATGCCAGCAGCAGAGGCAGAGTCGCAGCTGCTGCAGAGACGTGTTATCTGCAGTGTGCCCTATGCTTTCCTCTGTCTTTTAACAACAGTAACACATTCATTACATGGCAGAGCATCTGGTAGCAAATCCAATGGAGACCAGTATGCTTATAAGGAGTTGTATAGATCAGACAAGTCCACTGGAGACTAACTGTCAAAAGCTGTCAAGAGTGCTTGTATGGCTGTGAACAAGGTGATATGTGTCAACCAGTGTGCTATGATAGATGTAATGCTCACCTAGACAGGGCAAGGAACAGGATACATTATGGTTTATGTTGAACTCACCAACATTTCGGTCAATTCCACCCAATCATCACTCAGCGCAAGATAAGAAAGGAAAGGAGTAATTTTTGGAGGGGTTTACCTAAGTTCATCTGCCCTTGAGCTTTGCCCAGCGGGGGGCTTGCACTCCAGGATCCCATCACAGATCTAATCGGCTGTAAACCCTTGCTGTCTCTCTAATCTGGATCTTGACGTCTGCCCCTGGTCCTGATTGGAGGTGAGATCGTGTGACGTAACAAATCATTCCCTTATACCTTAGGTACCTGATGTGGCTATCACAGACCTTTGGTTTGGGAGAAATAGCCTCGTGTCTCTGGAGTCCAAGTCGATTAGGGATTGTGTTTGGTTTTAGATGATGAGATTGGATGGCTCGTCAAACAAATTGGTGCTGCTATGTTGCCTGCACAAAAATGTCCTTTAGAATTATATTACATGACATTATGTATTGTTATGTAAGCCTTTTGCTAACAACTAGTGTGACAACCCCTGTTGTGTTTTCACAAATAAATGGAGAGAGCGTGTTTATCCCGGTGTGTTGGTACACTGGTGTCAGCTAGTGTTACTGGATTAGGACCTGATCATCCATGTTGAGCTCCAATGGCAACCGCTCTCCTCCAATCCCCTACTGTCTTACTTGTCACATGACCTCAGCCCTGTACACAGGATGGGGAGTCCTACATTGTTAAGCTCACTCTTCTACAGCTACAACTAACACCAACAGTGTTGCATCGTTTAGGACTTTTCTGGACATTTGAAATTGTTCTCGAGCATGAGGAAACCCTCTGAGTGACAGGAAAAGGTAGGGCAATGCTTTCCAAAAAACACGTTTTCTCTTGTTGTTCCTGTCTCTTTTATGTTTGTGTTCATCAGTGCAACATCGTCATGCATACTCACTTTTGACCTTTTTTTCTCTCTTCTTCACTTTTACATCATTTGTCTTTCTCCCTCTGTTTCTCTCTCTTTCTCTGTCTGTCTTTATCTTACACACACACACACACACACACACACACACACACACACACACACACACACACACACACACACACACACACACACACACACACACACAGACACACCCCTCTCACTGTCACCCCAAGGGTCTTGCTCTCTAGAGGATCACTGTGTCTGGCACACCAGCTCATTAAACCTCTCAGTATTATGGTGTGACATGAGGCGTCAGGTTTACCTGTCGTAGCAACATGGCTGACACACAAAGCCGTACAGACGTTAGCTATACAAATCTGACACATGACATCTTATCCAATATACTGCCACCCTCCCTCTATCCAGCCATGATCATTCCACTCCCCATACACACGACAGACATGTATTTTATGACAACGATCAATTTGACAATTTGTATTCTTTAGTTTCGTTAGTTCATTTAATTTTCATCCCTTTCCTGCCCAGATTCCAAGTTGAGAGTCTGAATCTGTACCAGGAAGTACATTTCTCAAAGAGATGAAAGCTAACAGCATACAGTATTCTTTAACCATGCTCTACCTCTGCTGAGCCCTGTGGTTGCCTCTGCTCATTGTTCCATAGGCCACATTGTGTTGCTTCTGTGGGGGTAAAGCACCAGGAATGCTGACGCCAAACATTTGGCAATTTCAGAACACACACTTGTAAACGTGCACGCTTGCACACAGGCACACACACGCACACACACCAGACACACGCGCACACACACGTGATTCGTGGTTCTGGATAATTACAGCGTGCAAATGGAACGCAACAGAAAACGCATCATCACAAGTGAGATGGAGCCTTTGAGATGGAGCCTCATAGACTTCACAAGTTAGCCCAATGCTGACCAATTGGATGTTCTACTCGCTAGCATAGGAAGCACTGTTTAGACGGGACAGAGCTTATTCAGCCAGAATGAGCTGCAGTATAATTGTACTGGGGGAAAACCCTGCTGCTTCATTGCTATCCGGGACTGGATTGGAGCTGAGGGGCTGAGGGGTAAGGTTACAGTGCAATGGGAGATTCCTGCGTGGCTGTGTAGACTGGAGCAGGTCATCTTACACAGCCTTCAAGACGAAAGAAGCGAACGAGCAGGAGAGAGAGAGAGACAGAGAGAGAGAGAGAGAGACAGAGACAGAGACAGAGACAGAGACAGAGACAGAGACAGAGAGAGAGAGAGAGAGACAGAGAGAGAGAGAGAGACAGAGACAGAGACAGAGACAGAGACAGAGACAGAGACAGAGACAGAGACAGAGACAGAGACAGAGACAGAGAGAGAGAGAGAGAGAGAGAGAGAGACAGAGACAGAGACAGAGAGAGAGAGAGAGAGAGAGAGAGAGAGAGAGAGAGAGAGAGAGAGAGAGATGGGTAAAAGGGGCAAGATAAGGTGAAGGGTGGTCAGTCTGCGGCATTCTGCTGTTGCCTCAAATAAAATGGAGTTGATTCTGTGGGAAATCTAATACATCCTGTTAATCTATCAGCAAACACAAATGGAATGATGTTGACTGAGGAAACCAAGCTGGACTGTTACAGAGTGACTCAGAGCTTATCGGATGCTTGTCTGCTCCCTCTCCTTTAGATGTGCTGTGAGCGTCACAGGGTGATTAGTCTGACTGAAGACGTATCAATCTGAGGGGGCCAGGTTCCCACCAGCAGAGGAGTTCCTCCAGAGCGGCTGATCTACCCACACTCCCGTCAACACAGTCAAGTGCCTGGCCGGTAGAGGAGCGGGAATCACTTGGGAGTGGAGCAAGAGAAGCTTCTCATTTCCCCTACCCGCTTTCAGTTGTGTCTGAGAGGTAAGCAAAGAGAAGACCTTCCCGCTGCGTGTGTCATAAATGCCACGTCATCGTCCGAGGGGGAGAGAATCAGCTGAAACCTTCTGAGGGACACGGAGAGGGAGAGCCACATGGACACGCTGGAGAACCCGGTCCTGGAGCCCAGGTCCGAACGGATCGCCCGCTACAAGGCAGAGAGGAGGAGGGAACTGGCGGAACGCTACGGCAACATGGAGGAGCTCCCCACCAAGTGGGTGAGGAGGGACGGGAGGGAGGCCCAGGAGCCCCAGACCCACCCCGACAGCCCGCCCCTCCTCAGAGACAGAGCCCCCTGCGGGGGGGTGAACGGCCGAGCAGGGGGTGAAGACCCTCAAAGAGTCTCCAACGGTTTTGAGGGAGACACTTCTGCAGAGGCAACACTCCCCAGAAGGTGAGTCCAGCTATATCAGGTCTGGACAGACCTGCTGTGTCTGTGATCCAAGTGCTTTGAGAAGTACATGAACTCTCTATACCAAAGTCCCCTCAGTGGCATTCTGATGTGCACTAGTGACTTGACACGGACTGAGATGGAGAGAGGTGCTCAAGGTTTTTTTGCATGTGTGATGTCACTTCCTTTGCTGAGTCAGGCTTTAGTGCCTATTGTTCCTGAAATGCAAAAACTGTTTGCTGGCTTTAAGAGCGTTGTGGTGTTGTTAGGAACACAGAGCACCAGCCGAAAGATGCACCTTTTGGTTGCTTCCAAGCTAGCTTACGAACACAAATAACGTAATGTGCTTCCACATCAAACAGTGCCCCTCTATCATGCAGTCTGTTCCTGCTCTAATGGAGACTCTGGCCACTGACCTTTCAGATGCAAAAATAAATTAAAGTTCACTAGCTGTTCAAGGTCTTTGTCTCAAATTCAGCCAGAGCTGTGCTCCCAAATGGCTTTGTAAAAATGAGATACAATCATTCTGGTTCTTGCTGTCATCATTTGCTTGATGGACTTTGACGATATTCGGCAAGGGGTGCTCTTTAGGGAAGGGTGCTGTGGTAGTTTGCCACCTTCCTTATATCAACACCTTGCCCCGTTCGTCCTTATACACCCCCCCCACCCTCCCATCCCCATCCCTTCCCCATCCCTCCCCTCAACTCCAGGCAACATTCTTCTGGCTCTGCCAGCATGTTCATTAGGGGGGACCCTGTAGCCCCCCTAGGCCCCCCTGGACCCGACGCCCCCCAGCTCCACACTCGGGTGTCGGTGGGCCAGTTGAGGAGCGCACTGCTGCAACAGACCGGGAGTGCAACACAGCCTGAGAACGTGTAGGGTCTCCTGCACGCTACAAACTGTGTGTGTGTGTGTGTTTCCGACTAGGCCTTTAACTGTTTTCGTGTGTGTACAGTATGCGGGGTTCAGCTTGGTTGTCATCTCTTCCAGAGGATCTCTCTTGCGGCCCTTCTCTCTAACTCTCCTCTTCTTCTTCTGTCTTTGTGGGTAGTTGCTCAGACGGTGGGCTTGCTACCTCCTCCCTCGACCTCGCTGTCAAGCCAGGCACTGAGGGGGGGCGCCGACGCCCCCGTCGCTATCTGCCAGGGGTGTCAGGAGGGGGCCGCAAGAACAACGAGCGCTTCAGGACACAGCCAATCACGGCCAGTGAGATGCAGGAGAGTGGCGGGTAGGGGCTGTGTGCTGTGGCCAGGAAGAGGGATGACATGAAGGCCGGGGAGTCTAGAGGAGGGGCCTGGCTCCTTTTGGGGGAAACAGAGATTTGCCTTTGCTGTGTTTTTGTTTGCACGTAGATGAGTTTATTTTAAACACATGTCTTATTGGATACCGTGAGCATTTCCTATATTTCCTCTTTCTGTTCACCCCTACATGTTAATATCTGTTGGCAGATTTGCATGTGTGTTTGCATCTGACCACGGTGCTGCCCTTTGACGTCCTTGTGAACAGGGTTAGCTTGTTGAGCATGCAGATACGATGCAAACTTGTGTATGTGTGTGGGAAAGTGAAACTGTACACATCCACAGGTTTGGTAACAGAGAGAGAGGATATGTCTAAAGGATATGCTTGGGTGGAGTTCTGTCATCGGCATGTTGCAGCCAGTGACCTTTCATTTGTTATTTCTCTCCCAGACTGCCAGAGACAGAAGAGGAAGAGAGCTGTAAAGGTAAAGTACCCATCTGTTTTGCTGTTTTGTGTTTGGAATTTATGCAGAGACAAACGGAAAACAGAGAAAGACACACCCAAATGCTTGTGTTTCAGTATGTGTTTGAGACAGGGTAGACACACACTAAATGCTTGTGTTTCAGTATGTGTTTGAGACAGGGTAGACACAAAGTCACAAAGAAAACAAACATCCACACTCTGCCCTCTTAAACCCTCGGTATAAAACAACATTTTATTACTCCAATAAAACAAGGAGAGTGTTTACTTTATTATTATTATCTCGCTACTAATCCCTCTGTTGAAACTCAACCATGGTTTTTATTCACCTGAGGATAACAGCAAAGTTACATACTAAACCCATGATGAACAAAAATATTTTCCTCCTTGCAAATACTACTCAATTATCTCTTTCGTGGCCCTCAGTGTAAAATGGCTGACCGAAACTACCCATGTAAAGTCTATTTTGAGTATTACAAAGTTTTCCTTCTGTCCTTTGATCAGCTGTACTTTCCAACTGCCAGGGTAAATATTGTGCAGTGGGCCAGTGGCTGATGCCATGCTGTAGCCCAGCTCTGCCAGGCGAGATAGTGCTGCTTTGGGACTCAGTGTCCCAGGTGCTGGAGGGGCCCTCACAGGGAGGGTTCAGTCACAGGGATCAGGCACACCGTGTTCTGCAGGTGGAGGAGGTGACTGACAGGCTCACTCTGTGCGACTTATCCCCAGCCCTCTCAGACTTTCTGGGATTAGCTTGTGTGTGTGTGTGTGTGTACTACAGGAATGTTGACAAAATGTTTTATATGGGATGTCAAGCGCCACCTGAACTGGCTAAATACGTTTTATGAACCTGTCTCTGGTTTACGTTAGATGTTATATGGGTGTTTATGTACACATAAGTAGAGAGTGTTCATCCCTCTTTTCTATGACTTGACAACTGATGTATTATGTTTCACAGCTGATGTGAAGACGGATGACAGAGCCAAAATGAGTGTGGCAGCCAAGATGTCTCTGTTTAAAGTAAGTCTGATGACAACCGTGGCAGACAAACAGGACCCACACCGGAGCCCAACCATGACCCCTCCAGTGTCCCTGTGCTGTGTGTGTGCCTCCATGCCTGGGAATAGTTTGTCTCCACGGAGACTAGGGGAACACACTAGGAAAGAACGCCTGTCCCCTGCCTGACGTGTACAGAACACCAGTTAAAGACACAACAGAGCCTCTGTGACACAACATCTTATCATCCTTTGTTGCTCCAATCTCCTAATGTAGTGGATTAAGTTGGGTAAAAGGGCACCCTTTTTTTCCTTCACTGTGGAGAAGTGAAGGAGAGAGACACAAAGAGAGAAAGAAACAGAGAGAGATAGAGAGAGACAGAGAGACAGCGAAAGACAGAGACAGAGCGAGACAGAGAGAGAGACAGAGAGAGAGACACAGAGAGAGACAAAGAGACAGAGAGACAGAGAGAGAGAGAGAGAGAGAGAGAGAGAGAGAGAGAGAGAGAGAGAGAGAGAGAGAGAGAGAGAGAGAGAGAGAGAGAGAGAGAGAGAGAGAGAGAGAGAGAGAGAGAGAGAGAGAGAGAGAGAGAGAGAGAGAGAGAGAGAGAGACAGCGAAAGACAGAGACAGAGAGCGAGACAGAGAGCGAGACAGAGAGAGAGACAGAGAGAGAGAGAGAGAGAGAGAGAGACAGAGAGAGAGAGAGAGACAGAGAGACAGAGAGAGAGACAGAGAGAGCCAGAGAGAGACAGAGAGAGAGAGAGAGAGACAGAGAGAGAGACACAGAGAGAGAGAGAGACAGAGAGAGAGAGAGACAGAGAGACAGAGAGAGAGACAGAGAGAGAGACAGAGAGAGACAAAGAGACAGAGAGAGAGAGAGAGAGAGACAGAGAGAGAGACAGAGAGAGACAGAGAGACAGAGAGACAGAGAGACAGAGAGAGAGACAGAGAGAGCCAGAGAGAGACAGAGAGAGAGAGAGAGACAGAGAGAGAGACACAGAGAGAGAGAGAGACAGACAGAGAGAGAGACAGAGATGGCAGACGGCAGCCTCATTCCACACTACTGCTCACCTTACAGCCCCACAGCCACGGAGCCATGATGAGCCAGTGCTGAGTATGTAGAACTGAACACCTGCCTCCTGAGTGATACAAATGGCCAAACAGGTGCTTCTGATGTTGCACCTGATCGTTCGGAGATGCAGAACACACACATGCCATCAACTTGATGTCCCAGTATATTAGTTCCACCCATTCATCAATGTCTTCCATAGCTGCACACAGATAAAGTCCCAAGGTAAACATATATTTTGCTATTGTTTTGAAAGGCAAACACCCACCGTTTTTTGATTTTCAAAACATTAGCAGTTACCACTGTAGACATGTCCTGCTAAGTTTTAGCTGTGGAGTGCTTGCGTCAAGGCCAGGTGACAATGTGCCAGGACCTGTGTTGAACAGCCCAAGCAGCATTATAATTAGCCTGCCTGGCCGTCTGTCCGAGGAGGAGGCAGGGAGGTAACGGTACACGGTGAGCTCTGGTTACGCTCTGACCTGCAAGCCTGGCATTCTATCCCTCTCTGGACCTGGCTAGGCTACCAAAGACACCTCCCATCTACTGCTCCATTCACCAGCTCTCTGACCCGCTTCCTGGCCTAAGTTTAGACGAAAAACACAGAATAGAATTTGCCGCCTGTTTTCACTGCCTGTTTCCAGACTGCTGCATTGAGCAAAATGTCTGTTATGGCTGATTTTTTATCTCAAATCTCCTCCTTTCTCTTGTCTCTTTGTGGCAGGAGCTGGAGAAGACGGCCGCCCCGGAGGTGTCTTCCTTCCTGAAGCCTCGCTCCGGCAGCGTGTCCCACGAACGCAGGGTGCGTCGCAGCAACGAAAATCGTTCTCTCACTCAACCAATCACCTGTGAGGAAATGGTTGCCATCAGGTGGGCTTTGTGAAAGAACTCAAATGTCAAACGTGCTGATTGCAACCCTTGAGAATTGTATAGTGAGCCAACAGGGTGCTCGGGGTGGAAGCTGCAGGGTGCAGACCAATTTGTAGAATGAGTGTCGTGAGTTGTAAAGACAGACTCATTATAATAAAACCACAACCACAATTGTAGCAGGACTGCATGGCTGTCCAAGACAAGTCTATTTTCTCCACAGACTACCTTTTGACATTTGCTGGGCTTGGGCTGTTAAAGGGATTCTTGCCTCTAATTATACACAGTTCATAGACAGGGGGAGAGTTAAACATTGATTGATGTCGACATAGATCCAAAACGTACAGCTATGTGTTACACAATAAATGCCCTTTGGACATTAACATTCACTTGAATAGACTGTGTTTCTATCTAGCTATTCACCCATGAAATAACCACCCAGGGTCCTCCCTCTCTCCCCTCCGGTTCCTCTACAGCAGCCCCAAGGCAGCCTTGTCTGGCCAGGCCCCGCCAGGCCAGACCCAGGCTGCGCAGGCCGAGCCTGTGGAGGACGATGAGAGCTGTAAACTGAGTATGAGTGAGAAACTGGCCCTCTTCAACAAGCTGTCTCTACCGGGGAGCCAGGGAGACGCCTCTGCTGACGCCCCCCCAGAGAGACGCAGGCAGAAGGGGGCTCGCTACCGCACACAGCCCATCACCGTGGAGGAGGTCAGTCTGGTGGGTGTGGGTGGAGTGGCCACAGAGATGCATTGACACTGACAAATATACAGTATACTAATCTGGAGGATTAATCTACTAATCTGCATTTCCCAATAAATTGTGATTGTGAGCTGCAAATTCCTTTTATATTCAGTTCCTCTAACCGTCTACGGCTTCTCTCTGCCTGCGCTCTGTACTATCTCAGCTCCAGAAAGCGCCCACCCAGCTGCCCCCTCTGCGCCTGTCCCCCCACCTCTCAGACAGGCAGCAGGCCCTGTCCGTCAACCTGAGGCCCAGCGAGGTGCGTCAGGCCCAGCCACGGCCTGTGGAGGCTTCCAGGGCAGATATAGAGCCTGGCTCAGGAGGACCTGGCACCAGCTCCTTGGAACTCTACTCCCCCCAAAAGCCTCTGTCACGCTGGGACTCGGAGACTGGTGAGATCAAAGGAATCCTGAAGAAGAGTCGCTCCGGAGGACCAGAGTGGAGCAGGGACCGAGGTTCTGATAGCAGCCAAGAGTCTCCCTTTGCCCTCGAGCAGAATGGCGTAGAGGCAGCGGGCATGGGAGAAGACAGTGGATCTGGTTATCGGAGAGAAAAACATGGGGTGTCCGGGGTCGATGGAACCCCGCTATCTGGTGCCCCCTGGAGGCATAGAGGGAGGAGCAGGAGGGAGCCCATCCCTGCGGCTCCAGTGAGGGCCTGGCCAGAACCCCAGGAGGAGAGGTCCTGCCAGGCGGCTGAGCAGGACTCCTCAGATGTTTCCAGGGAGGAGGAAGACGAGGAGAGGAGCAGCCGGAGGAGAAGGGACGCCCCGCCACGACGCCATGTTGAGGTGTCTCAGGCAGACGGCTGTGGCCAGGAAGCAGGCGGCTGGAGGAGGACGGTACGACCTACAGCACCCGACATCATTCCGCCTCCCCCAAAAAAACTCACTCAGACCACGCTGACAGCAGAGCCGCGATCGGAAATCATTTTGTAGGAATCGCTAGAGTCTACTTCCAAATCTGTTTGGCAAGCTGGTAGTTGGTTTTAAGCGGCACTTCAGAGTCTTGAATAAATGGGCTAAATCCAGTCTTACCCTGAAAAGAACAGCTGCTAACAGACCACACGGAACTCCACGGGAGGTTCCGCTGCAGGGAGGGAGAGAGCGCGGCCTGCTATCCTCAAACGCTGCACAGCAGCCCAGAGTAGGGTCCATGGCTCCCACCCTCTTCCTAATCTCTAATCCCCAGAGAGTGGGCCTGGAAGCAGGGGGCTTTAGACTGTCAGTCGGCTGGCAGGGGGGAGCAGGGGGTCAGCAGAGGGGCAGACAACAGAACAGGGGGGCCTGAATCTGGGGGTGAACCTCGTCTGGACAGGTCAAACTAAAGCACACTCAGTGATTTGGAGCCGCAGTGAAGGGATGAGTTGCCTCGGCTGTCCTTGAGCGTAAGGGCTGATGCAGTGCGGATCAGTTCGGCTCCTGATAGTTGAGTGGTTAGGATGAGATATTTGCCATTCCATTGAAACCGAAGGAGCATCAGAGTACCTCCTAGGCACATCACTATGGTATGTGTTTAATGTCTGTTAACTGCGAACATCACTATGGGTGATAGTAGACAGGGACATGCTGGAATGACAGTGAACAATGACAGATAGACAAGGGTGATTACAAGGACTCACTCTACACATATGTCCATTAGCCACCCTCAGCTGGATAACCACTGTACAAGTGTGTGTGTGGGTGTGGGTTTGTTTGTTCAAATGTTTTCTTCTCAACACTCCCATACTGCCCCCTACAGGACGAGAACCAAATCTCTCACGATGAGTCCGTCCGACCGAAGAGCTGGGTAAGCGTTTGTCAATGACGCATTGGAATTCTGACATGACGATTATGCTGTCCAAAACCATGAAAAGCGACTTTGTCGATTTGAGCCAACAGTAGTGCCCTCCTCCTCTCCCCTCCCAGGATCCTGTATTTTCCTCCGTCTATTCTAGCAGTACACCTCAGTATGTCATGTGTTTCAATCAGGTAAATGTGTGTGTGTGCGCTCACGGTGGAGGGGCGAAGCATGTTGCTCTCTACTGTTGGTTGACGGTACTTTGTGTGCAGTGCAGAGTTTTAAGACTTATTTACTGCAATGACGGTTAACAATTGCCTGTTACAAAGTGTTTTGGAGTGGTTTGTGGGTTGTTACACCTTTAACTGTTTACTGGGTGTCGTTTAGGATGCCACTGGGTAGAACAGAAAAGGCCTGTTCGGTTTCGTCAAGTCTCAATCCTTTTTCTCTTATCATTTTCTGCGTCCTCCTTCACTCATTGTTTGAGTCATCTTTTCTACCTTGCCTCTTTCAGACGACCCAGTCTTTTGAGGCCCAGGAGGTTTCCCCTACCGCCCAGAGCCAGCCTCGTTCTCAGCCTCAATGGAGGCAGAAGGTGAGGCAGTTCATACATTTTTTTTTTCTGACAGAGTCTCTGAAATAAGCACATGAACAAATATTTTGCCTCCGCCAATACTCTCTGTTATTGGGGATGTAGGTCCGACCAGCAGAGGAGGAGCAGGCTCAGCCCCAGCCCCAGCCCCAGGCCCCGGCCCCGGCCCAGCCCCAAGCCCCTTCCCAGCTCCAGCTCCAGCCATCAGTGGCTGAGCGAAGGCGTTCCCTTCAGGAGAACGAGGACCAGTGGCAGACCAGAGGAAGAGGGGAAGCTGGACGTATGACAAAACGAGGTGAGCACTCTGTTCAGCCTGGGGACTTCTCGCTTTGCTTTGGTCATCTCCAGTACGTGTCACCCTTCCCATTCTCACTGTGCCTGTGATGCCGTTCTCACTATGCCTGTGATGCTCCAGGTCTGGTGTCTCCTGAACCCGACCGAGATGACCCTCCTCCCTCTCACACTAAGAGACCCTCTACAGGGGCCACAGCATGCAAAGGTACACAGCTCCCACACACCAACTCCACCCTAGCCTGGTTCAATTCAACAGCAGATTGATAGATGGTTTACCTCATGATGTATTCTTAATTTAGCCTTTCGCCCCGGGATGAACTTGCATTGGAATGTGAAATACCTGACCCCCCCCCCCTCCCCCCCCCCCCCCCCCCCCCCCCCCCCCCCCCCCCCCGTCCTCATTCCCCAGCAGCAACCCAGGAACCTTCCCTGGAGGTGACATCTGAGCAAGGGACTGAAGGGACGGAGGCCATGCCTCTGGATGACCAGGGGACACTGGGAGGATTCTACAAACAGCTGTCACCCCTGTCACCCACACCTGCTGCTCTCCCTAGCTCTGGCTCTGAGCTGCCGCAGACCGACCTGAGTGCCCTCTGCCAGACGAACACACCCATGTGAGTGTGCGTGTGCTTATTCTCGCTGCGTGTTAGCCAGAGGTATCCTCCTGGCACGGTGTTCTTATTGGAGGTGTGCCTGACGGTCTGTGGTTCTGGGCGTGTGTCAGGCTGACTTCGGCGGTGGCGGAGCACAGGCGCTCGGTGCGCCCCTCTCGCAGGACCCAGGGCTCCAGGAACCCTCTGCGAGCCCTGGCCGCCCGGGAGGACCTCAGGCAGGACTTCATGGGACAGAGAGTGAGCGAAGCGCCTGCGGAGACCAACAGGATACAAGCAGAGAAGAGTGAGCATTTTAACTTAGGACATGTCTCTCTCTCTCTCTGTCTCTCTCTGTCTCTCTGTCTTTCTCTCTTCAGCTCTCTCTTCCTACGCGTCTCTCTCTCTCTGTCTCTATCTCTCTTCAGCTCTGTTCAGCTGTCACTGTCTCTCTCTGTCTGTCTCTCTCTCTCTGTCTCTCTTTCTTCAGCTCTCTCTCTTCCTACGCGTCTCTCTCTTTCTCTCTTCTGTTTTTGTCGCTGATTCAGAACTTCTTCCCGTCTCGCAGAGGTCAAGAACAACAGCGTGGTAGACTCAGCTCTAGCAGGTCTGGCCAGCACCGAGGTCACCAAGGTCACCGTTGCCACGGACGCGGTCAACAACAACAGCCCACCAATCAGCAATCTTGTGCTCATTCAGATAAAAGGTCAGCAGAGAAAATGTGCACGCATGTATGCCTGCGTGTGCTTTGTGTGTCGAGACACGCCAGTGTGGTAAAAGTGTGTTTGTGTGCTGTATTATTCCCACGGTAACAGGCAAGCGACACGTCCAGGTGCGTGTGGTCGAGCCAACAGTCTGGTCTCTGAACAGTGGAGACTGTTTCCTCCTGGTCACAGACAGCCACTGCATCCTGTGGTGTGGAGAGTTTGCCAACACATCAGAGAAAGCCAAGGTACTGCTGACACAACACAGCTTTGACAAGGACACCAGGCCAGCCATAGGCTGAAACATCTAGCCAATGAATTCAGCCTCTTGTATGGACTATGTGATTTCTTAAGGATGTATAGTATTCACGTGTGTACGGACGTATGGATTGTACGATCATGCACAAGTAGTGATGTGGTGGTGCTGCCCTCCAGGCCTCAGAGCTGGCAGCCTCCATCGTAGCCCTGGGGGAGCTGAGCTGCCAGGCTCCCCAAGTCACCTGCCTGGAGGAGGGGGTCAACACCGAGAAGAGCCAGGCCTCCGACTTCTGGAACATTCTGGGAGGAAGGACTCAGTACAGAGGTGAGGGTTAAACCAGCTGTTCTCTCAGAACTCAGCTCCACAGCTAAAGCTCACACCGTATGACAGTCCTGAACAGGGAAACGTACGTGACTGTGAATCAGAAATCCTCCCCTCCCTCACGTTCGTCTGACGTCTGCGTCGTTTCGGTTCTCTGTCCCCCCCAGGAGCGGGCGCCCCTGAGGAGGACGAGCTGTACGAAAGTGGGGTGGTGGAGTCCAACTGTGCGTACCGGCTGATGGAGAACAGGCTGGTGCCTCATGGGCAGGCCTGGGCAGCTGTGCCCAGCGTCTCGCTGCTGGACTCCAGAGAGGTCAGTCCCTCCAGGTCACTCAGAGAGTCTCACAGGATCTCGGACAGTCTCATGGTCATCGGTGTTTCTACTGGTCACCTGTACAGGCTGGATCGCCGCTGTCTGTTAGAATGACACAGGAACAAACAGCATATTACATTTACATTTAGTCATTTAGCAGACGCTCTTATCCACACCCACTTACAGTAAGTACAGGGACATACCCCCGAGGCAAGTAGGGTGAAGTGCCTTTCCCAACGACACAACGTTATTTGGGACAGCTGGGAATCTAACCGGCCACCTTCTGATTACTAACCCGATTCCCTAACCACTCAGCCACCTGACTCCCCCATTACATGAATAACGTGTGTATACGTGTGTGTGTGTGTGTTTATGTGGGTCGTCTCCAGGCTCTGGTGTTTGACTTTGGCAGCGAGGTATATTTGTGGCAGGGCAAGGACGTATCCCACGGCGACAGGAAGGTAGCTCTGCAATTGGCCCAGCAGGTGTGGGGCGGAGCCTACGACTACAGAAACTGTAGGGTGAACCCCCTGGACCCCGCCCACTGCAATGCCAACATACAGCCGTGAGTCAGTTGACACGTTACAGACACACGGACGTGACTCTCGTTTAGGGTTGATAGCATGAACGTGAGGTGAATGACAACAACATGACACGTACTGTGCAGGTGTGGTGAAGGGCGTCCCAGCTGGGCCCTGTTTGATCTGGTGTGTGAGGGCAATGAGACCGTTCTCTTCAGAGAGAAGTTTCTGGACTGGGAGGAGAAGAACAGGTCCAGAGAGGAGCCTGCGCCCCTGGTCCAGATGACCCAGGTTGGTGGACTAGAATGTGGTTCCCAACCCTGGTCCTCAGGGCACCCCTGTCCTGCATGTTTTAGATGTTTCCTTGCTCCAACACACAGGTCATTATCCAGCTCTGCAGAAGCCTGCTTATCACCATTTATTTTAATTAGGTGAGTTGGAGCAGGGAAACATCTAAAACATGCAGGACAGGGGGTCCCTGAGGACCAGGGTTGGGAACCACTGGACTAGATAACCTTGAAACCTCCCAGCGTTTCCATCGGTCTCAAACCAATCCAATGTGTTCCTCACTTCTCTCCTTCTCCTTCACTTCTCCTTCCTTTCCCAGTTTCTCTCCACTCAGAGCCCTGTGCCTGAGGTAACCATGGTGCCCACGATGCCCCTGCACTCAGAGGGTTTGTGTCCCTGTGATGCCAAGGCCTTGGTGGCAGGTGAGGGGGTGACAAGGGACACCCTGGCTCACGCTGCCCTGCAGGGGCTGGCTCTCCAGCGGGGACAGGGGAGGGTCACCCTGGAGGATGGGCGACAAGGGGAGCTGTGCACGGTTGCTGTGGATACCTGGCACATCCAGGAGGGTGGCGACTGTGAGGTCGCCATGGAGAGCCCAGGGCAGCTGTATGAGGGAGACACATATCTGGTCCGCTGGACCTACACCATCAACAACACAGGTCATTATCACCACCATGCCGTCATATCTACTCTACACTGAACTACTTTGCACTCACGTACGTTTGAATATGTCGAGTGTTTACGTGTCGGTTCCTTGTCCAGTGGGACAGAGGGACAGCCCAGGTGATCCTGACGAGGAAGTCTCCGCCCTTTTCCTCTGGCGAGGCCGGCACTCCAATGTCAGTGGGTGGGGCAAGTCAGCTCTCACGACCAACCACAAGGGGGCGCAGGTCAGATATTCTGCCTCCCACAACCACACACAGCTGAAGTCACTGCATTATAGAGTCCAAGCCATGGACTTACCACTTGAATAATAACAGTAACAATAACCATAATTTGTATTGTGACATAAAAAGATACAAACACACATACATTCAGGATGAGAAAGAAACTTTCAAACCTGTGATTTGCTCAGAGTGAGAGAGCGTCGTCACAGATGTAGCTGTTTGTGTTATCTGTGGTGTGGTGCTCCTGGTAAAGGTGGAGGTCCGTCAGGGGAAGGAGCCGCCCTGCTTCCTGCAGCTGTTTCGGGGAGGCCTGGTCGTACACGGGGGCCGCCAAGGAGACGCCACCGCCAACACAGGTAGCACAATGACTCCTCCCACACCTTTTCCTTTTTATGCCACACTATTCCTCACCGTGTCTGGTGAGGGGGCGGAGCTTGTGTCAGGGCTGTACAGAGGCATGTGTGTGTGTGTGTGGTGTGTCCTGCAGTGGCCTGGCGCCTGTTCTGTGTGCGGGGTGAGCTCCCGGAGGAGGCTTGTCTGCTGGAGGTGGTGTGCTGCTGCGCCGGGCTGCGCTCGCGAGGTTCCCTCGTCCTGCTCGACAGCCAGCGGGGGGCGCTGTTCCTCTGGCATGGCTGCAAGGCCCACTCTGGCTCGAGGGAAGTCGGCAAGAGGGCTGTGGAACGCCTAACGCAGATGTGAGTCCTCCCCTTTTGTTGTCTTGTCTATTTTGGGCGGGGTCAGATGGCTGAGCGGTTAGGGAGTTGGGCTATGAATCAGAAGGTTGTTGGTTCGATTCCCGGCCATGCAAAATGACGTTGTGTCTTTGGGAAAGGCACTTCACCCGACTTGCCTCGGGGAGAATGTCCCTGTACTTACAGTAAGTCGCTCTGGAATAGAGCGTCTGCTAAATGACTAAATGCAATGTAAATGTCTATCTAGGTCCGTCGATGCTGGTGATATCGGAGTGTATTGATGGTGTGTGTGTGTGTGTGTCAGGTGTCCTGCTGAGCTGGGGCTTAGCAGTGACAGCCCTCTCAGGGTAAAGGAAGTGGAGGAGGGCTCAGAGCCGGTGGAATTCTGGAACGCTATTGGACAGCAGGACAGGAAGGCCTACGACTGCATGCTTCAAGGTAAAAACAAGACGCGACACCTCGTAAACGTGTCCAAAAACACGGTACCGAAACGTATATAAAACACTTCATCTGAATAAACCCATACTGCAAGACAGCCAGTACTAAGATTTGTTCGCGATCTCCCTCAGATCCAGGGAAATACAACTTTACACCTCGTCTCTTTCACCTGAGCGCTGGCTCCGGAACATTCAGAGGGGAGGAACTACAAAGCCCTGGCCGCTTGCCAGGTGTTGTCATGGCAATGCCTTTTGTCCAGGAGAGTCTGTACTCTGTGCCACAGCCGTGTGAGTGGGCTCTTTGCACAAACACACACGACATCAAAACCAATTACTAAAGTAAATTGACCAATTTTTCCCTGGATGATAAATCATTTAAATGGTCTTTCTTGTTCTTCTTTTCTCTTTCCTCTCCCCCCCCATCTTCTTTCTCTGTCTCTCCACAGCCATTTTCTTACTGGACAACCGTCTGGAAGTGTACCTGTGGCAGGGGATCCAGGCTGAGGACGATAACTACTCCACCTCACCCTGTAGCTCCTGGGACAATGAGAGGAGGTGTGCCATGCAGACAGTGCTGCAGTACTGCAAAGGTAAGTGGGACAGGGAACCTAGGGTAACTTATTGCTGGACAGGTGATAAGCTTCCTTAGCTTTATCATCCATTTTTGGGAAGAGATTTAAAAAAGAGCGTCACCACTCTGTTGTTTACAAATATCACGGCGACGTTGCTGTTAGTTTTCCGTGTAGTTCGACTGTTAGCTCTGCCTTGTCCAGTGGTTGTACAGCTGTTGTCTTGGTGTTGTAGAGATGAACCCCAGACGTCCACCGCTGGCCTACCTCATCCTGGACGGAGCAGAACCCCTCACCTTCACCAACGTGTTCCCTCGCTGGGAGAAGACACCCCAAGCTCACCCACAGGTACACTAACTCAGTCACAGGTACACTAACTCAGTCACAGGTACACTAACTCAGTCACAGGTACACTAACTCAACCACAGGTACAATAACTCAGTCACAGGTACACTAACTCAGTCACAGGTACACTAACTCACCCACAGGTACACTAACTCAGTCACAGGTACACTAACTCAGTCACAGGTACACTAACTCACCCACAGGTACACTAACTCACCCACAGGTACACTAACTCAGTCACAGGTACACTAACTCACCCACAGGTACACTAACTCAGTCACAGGTACACTAACTCACCCACAGGTACACTAACTAAGTCACAGGTACACTAACTCAGTCACAGGTACACTAACTCACCCACAGGTACACTAACTCAGTCACAGGTACACTAACTCACCCACAGGTACACTAACTCACCCACAGGTACACTAACTCAGTCACAGGTACACTAACTCACCCACAGGTACACTAACTCAGTCACAGGTACACTAACTCACCCACAGGTACACTAACTCAGTCACAGGTACACTAACTCAGTCACAGGTACACTAACTCACCCACAGGTACTCTAACTCAGTCACAGGTACACTAACTCAGTCACAGGTACACTAACTCACCCGCAGGTACACTAACTCACCCACAGGTACACTAACTCAGTCACAGGTACACTAACTCAGTCACAGGAACACTAACTCAGTCACAGGTACACTAACTCACCCACAGGTACACTAACTCAGTCAAAGGTACACTAACTCACCCACAGGTACACTAACTCAGTCACAGGTACACTAACTCAGTCACAGGTACACTAACTCACCCACAGGTACACTAACTCAGTCACAGGTACACTAACTCACCCACAGGTACACTAACTCAGTCACAGGTACACTAACTCACCCACAGGTACACTAACTCAGTCACAGGTACACTAACTCACCCACAGGTACACTAACTCACCCACAGGTACACTAACTCAGTCACAGGTACACTAACTCACCCACAGGTACACTAACTCAGTCACAGTAGTACATCAATCAAGATTGTGAGTAATGATACAATGAGTTGTTATTGTAAGCTATAGCCTAACCTCTCTCTCTGTCTCTCTGTGTGTGTCTGTCTGCTTGCATGTTCCAGGTGGAGACAGGCCGGGTCAAGCTGACCCTGGTGCAGGATGCCCTGGCCCAGCTCACTAAGACCCAGTACCCCCTGGATGAGTTGCTGCAGACCCCTTTACCTCAGGGCGTGGACCCCCTGTGTCTAGAGGTCTACCTCTCAGACCAAGACTTCCAGGTAGGCAGAGTGTGACTGTACCTGTCAGCATAGGGAGGCCAGTCAATTATTGCTTTGACTAAACATGTGCCTCAACTTTTTATTTTTTTACACTTCTGGATATTTTGCCAATTTTATCTTTCAGACTATTCTGGAGATGAAGAGAGATGAGTATGACTCGCTTCCAAGCTGGAAACAAGTCAACCTGAAGAAAAGCAAAGGACTTTACTAGCTAAAGTCACAACAGGAACATGTACTTGTATTAATGTCCGCATAGCTTAAAAGTTTTTTTGTTTTTGTATTTTCTATTTTTAAGAAAATGTTACGTTGTCAAACGATAACATTCATGTACAGTGTTTTCTTAGTAGTCGTTTTATCTGTGTGTCTTATTTAAGTATGTTGTTTTAGGGCCTTATTTTTTTTGTTCTCAGCAAAATGCTCTCAGTTTCAGAGAGACAGGACTGCCTATACCTTCAAACAGAAGGGTTAACTATAATCCCAATCCAGATTAACTGTGTTCTTTTTTTGTATTCCTAAAAGATGAATGTGTGCGTGGCTTTCTTAATGAGTAGCCTTTAGAGTTTTTGTTGTTGTTGAAGAACAGACAGCCCGCAAATTTTCCTATGAAACTTTAATTTATCTGTACAAATCAATGAAGGGAATGAATGAAAGTAAGAAAGAGATAAGAGGAGGAATAGAAGGACCTCGGTAGCAAACTGTGGATGGGACGTGAAAACAGGACTGAATAAAAAACAATCAATTCTAACAAACAATGTAAACAAGGAGAATAAAGGAGTAACCAATGTCTTCATGTTTCCTCGTCGATCAAGATAATTCTATCAAAGAGCCCTGCAGGTCTACAGCTACTGACAGTCATTCAAACTGTAAATGTCAGTTTGACGTTGAAGAAACAAAACATCCACAAATGTATCTTCAGGAGGACAGACGCAAGAGTCCCACTGATTTGTCACTACGCTTAGTTGAGGGCTTGACAGTAATATAGTTTTGTCTCTAAAATCTAATTTGTGCATTTTACATGATTGTGCTCTTCCATGGTTTACATGTGCATATGTTATTGGTGTCATACTAGTGTGGGTTCCTGGCAGTGTTGGCAGTGGAACAGAAAGCCTTGTAGCAGCCTGTAATAATGTAGGTGGAAAGACCCTGTGTATTGTGCAGGACTTGCATCTCTGGCTAGGCACCATGTGTGAGGGCTGGTTAATACTGTAATCAGAGCCCTAGGAGCTCCAGTATTAGGTATGCATGGGCTAACAGGTACACAGGCTCCAATAATATCAGTCAGCGCAAGGCACGCAAAATCTGCTTCAGATCGCTCCGTACTTGTAACCGAACAACCGTTAGCTGGTATATACACACAGCTCCCCTGTGTTACTACAGTAGGGTAAATACATAAACAACGCATTTGAGTATTGATCTCAGATAGCTTGGACACGCCCAATGCCACCAGACAGGGGCCGTGGTTGAACTGACTCTACTTCTTCTTCTTCATTTGGGTGTTTTTCTCCCAAGCCTGGATTAACGGAGTGAATGTAAGCCTCCATGTGACTGTGCAGCCCTAACGAGTGGGATTAAGGCCCACCGTGGAGAGATGGGTCAGGAGCTCCAGGGATGAGGGGGCTGTCAGTCCATGAAGAGACCGCACACCGACTTCTAATACAACGTCTATCTTGTATCAAGTGTAACATCTTGCTTAGTTATGGTAGATGAATACATATGGAGTATGAATTCACCTTTGACTGTATGTTTATTCATGTTCTTCTAATGCTGTGTGGGAATGTGAGTGTATATGCAAATATATGAAAATATGTGTGTGTTTTGGATGTTTGTACTCTAAATGGCCTGCTCTCTCTGCATGTCTATTCCAGGTAGACTTCTGTCTGGTTCAGAAGCCAGGGCGGCTTCCCTCAGCACCACCATGTGATCCTCAGCAGCATGCAGTGATTGGTCGATCCAGTCCATACTGCCAGACATGTGGCAGGCATTGCGTGTCACCAAAACCAGGTGGCTGACCGACAGGAGCAGAGCAGTGGCCCTGAGGGACAGACAGGTTTCATCAATACGGGACCAGAACTATACTGAAGAAAAAGACAAAAGCACATCATTTCCTCTCTGATTGTCTGCAGTCTAGAGCACTCCACCAACGCATTCTATTAGCAGAGCAGCTGTCTGCATGGCCTGCCATCACTGTCTCCTCTAACCGTCTCTCCACGTCAGATGATGGAGGCTTAGTGGCCGTTGTGATTACCTGGCATCCAGCAGGATGGGATCCAGGGGGGGGTACATCGATCGAACCACGTCATCAACCCTGCACACGACACACAGGATTATGGGAAGGCACAAAAGAGAGGTCAGAGAAGGTCAGGCAGTATTCGTCTTAATACAAATATGGATTTGTAATCATAGCTGCAATTCAGATGATAGATTCAACCCTGTCTGAATGTCACCTAGGACTGATGCGTTTGGCCACGGTGATGATGTCACTGAGGCTGGCCGGCGCCTTGACCTTTGCTCCTGAGCCCATTGTCATGGCGACCAGCTTTTCAGTCAGGGTGTGGCAGATCTGTGAACAAGTAGTGTGTACAGTAAATATGATCCGGTTGGACAAGAAAGAACAAATATCAAAGCACCTGGGTGTTGCTTAACGTTACCTTTAGGATGGAGATACAGTGAGACACCAAACCACTGTTAAAAACCAACAAACATTCAGTTAAAACATGCCCTAGTCCATGCCTGTATACAATATTTAATCTGCTAATACTTGATAATAGACCGAGCGGCCAGTCTAGTGGCTAGTCTACCACCCAGGCTAGCAGCCAAGCTAGCACCCAAGCTAGCACCCAAGCTAGCACCCAGGCTAGCACCCAGGCTAGCACCCAAGCTAGCACCCAGGCTAGCACCCAGGCTAGCACCCAAGCTAGCACCCGAGGTAGCACCCAAGCTAGCACCCAAGCTAGCACTGGTATGCTTCCAAGTCAGACGTACGAGGCGTCCTCGATCCAGTCTTCATTCTCCAGGATGGCCTCGATGTGAGGGTTGGTGATGACCACGTCGTCCAGCTCGAGCTCTGAGGGCTCGCTCTGGGTCTCCATGGCCCCAATAAGGTCTACGTTGGGTCTGGGGGAGGGTAGGGGGTACCCGGTGAACAGAGATGACAAGAGAGATGTGAGGTTACATAGGAGAACACATGAGGGCTTGATGAGAGACAGACAATGAGAGCAAGAGAAAGAGAGAGTAAGAGCAAGAGAGAGACAGACAGAGAGAACAAGAGAGAAAGAAAGAGAAACAGACTGACAGCAAAAGAGAGAGAGAGAGAGAGACAGACTGACAGCGAGAGAGAGAGAGAGAGAGAGAGAGAGAGAGAGAGAGAGAGAGAGACAGACAGACTGACAGCAAGAGAGAGAGAAAGAAACAGACAGACAGCAAGAGAGAGAGAGAGAGAGAGAGACACTGACAGCAAGAGAGAGAGAGAGAGAGAGAGAGAGAGACAGACAGACTGACAGCAAGAGAGAGAGAAAGAAACAGACAGACAGACAACAGAGAGAGAGAGAGAGAGAGAGAGAGAGAGAGAGAGAGAGAGAGAGAGAGAGAGAGAGAGACCCTGCATGTTGACTTGGCATTAACCTCACATTCAAGCAGGTTTGCCCTGAGTGCTACGGAGAGGGGCTAAACCACAGAGACCATGCGTGGAACACAAGAAGGGAACACTCAGTACAGTCAACTGTGAAGCGAGGAGACCACAGCCTCGGGCTGCAGGCCATATGCACCCTAACCCACCCGTGTGCTGACGTCCCCTCCCATCCCCAGATGCGTTGGAACACTGACTTGGAGTCAAAGTGATGCAGTAGGCTGAGGGGGTGGCAGTAGCGGTGTCGGCACACCATCACCAGGGCGATGAAGGACGCCAGGAAGATGGTGGCCAGCACCCCGATGGCCACGATCACCACCGTCTCCATGGTGACCCCAGGTCCCACGACGGCAACAGACAACGACGTGGCAAGAGGAAAGGTTTCCAATCAGGCGTGACTGGCTGGTCTGCTCGTGATTATGGCTGAGCACTCATCTGCTGAGGAGAAGGTGTTCACTAGTCACAGCGACATGAAAAAGCAAGCCTTGTTAGATCTCATGTACAGTCTGAGGCTGGCTGTGTTTCACTGTGTCTGCACACAGCATCAGCCCGTTGTTAGCCTCTGTAAAAAAAAACTAAACAAAAGAAGAACTCTCTCCTCTAATACTCGGCCTATTCGTGGCCTCTGAGTGTCACACCCACAGTGTACACAATCCTCCGGGCTTTATCAGAGCACATACAGTGTATGGAAGGTGAGCATGCCCTTTTGTTGGTTTCATATGCTGCGGCGGAGCACAGCCTTTGGAGTCGCTGCCTTGTATTCGCCACAGAAGGCAATACAGCTCGATAACAACCGCACACGACAGCACCTGGAGCCCGACATATGGTACACTGGCATTTCTTGAAGGAACACGGTTTACATGTCACCCTTTTCTAATCACTGCCACCTCGCACAAGATAAAATTGATGAACAACCCCAATGAATCATTTATCACAGCTAAATCCATACAGCTTGTCTGTCAGTGTCTTTATTTGACATTTGCTGATACAGTGCTAGGATATGAATGGCCCATCAGTTTTTTAAATCATCTGACATGTTCTTTACTGAGCTGTTCCAAGACACGCAAGATAAAGGGTAAAGTAATCTGCTCACAATCACAAATCTGTCTTTCCTCCCAGCGTCTTACCCCTGTAGATGCCTCCGGTCCTTGGAGAGGGAAAATGTAGAGTATTTTTGATGGTTTTTTAGCTGTTTTCCCACAGGATGTAATTCTTGACTACCTGCCCTCTGCCCAGTTGAATCACTCATTAACCTAGCACTGCCCCACCTTGGAACCATGGGTGTGTTCCTGAGTGTGTTTATGTGTTTGACATAACCAATACTTTGGAAGGAAGCCATGAGCAGCAATAGAAAGGCCTTTTGAGGTGGAATGTAATTGGTTTGTTTTAAGGCATGGCATTTATTTAACAGGGCAATGCAATTTCCACATCGTATCTTGAGGCACAGTCACCATGGGCAACAGAATTACAGAATTACAACATTCTCAACCGACATTTTCATCCGGATGATTATGTGAGATTCCGCTTTGGAATGCTGTAATTCTTTAATCAGATTAATTTGTTGTACACTGGCCATGTCATAGTGTGCTTTGTCCTGTCTCTCGCTTTAAGTATTTCAGACTCCTTTTCTGTTAAGAGGAGAACAGTCAATTAATGCCCGATGATCATAATGTGTGTAAGGCATTTGACTCTGGTTCAGAAAATTATAAACAGTGGGAACACAAATTAAGTGAAGTAAATTTCTGTGCATAACCGGCCAATCCCTAAACCCAACTCAACTCTTGCACACTGTTAGTGAGACATTTTTTTTTTTACATTGATTGAACATACAGAGCACTTTTAATATCCAAACACTGTCACAGTACTATCTACATACACTGTGCTGAATTTTCTGGAAAGGGGATGGACTCATTAATGAGATGCATCAAGCCTGCCCTCCACCATCAGTCCACTGACCCCTTGCTTGGTCTAAAGGGGAGTGTACACCCAGTCAGCCAACTCAGACAAAAGAACTACAAAGACTACTAGAGGCACTAGCTGACTACAAAAGTCAATCACACTATTTTTTGGCTACTCAGATGAACAGGAATGCGTATTTATATGTATTTAATGTATGTATATACACATACATATTATGTATTCATACATAAGTATTTCACTACTCATATCTGTATTTTAGCATCCATCCATTTGTGAAATTGTTGAATAACAAGATAATAGAAATTGCACTTGAAAATGATCTACAATTACATACTTAATTGTCTTAACTAGGTCTGTTTAGTTTAGGCTACTCATCTGTAGTTTAGTTTTTATCAGTAGGCTAAATTGTGTTACGGTACGTTTGCATTATTTCTCACTTTACACTAGTGTTGCTAAAACATATCGAACCAAATGCCAACCAAACAACACGATTAGATTTCAGACTTACCAAATCATTTTGTCCTTTATCTCTTTTTGCTTTGGGAAACAAAGCGGCTACTACTTGCTTGTGTGAGTGGAGATGGCACCGACCTCTCCAAATCGGTAACGGGGACGCGCAAAGGCCATTACGTGAGCGGTTGAGCGGTAGGTAGGTGAATGTGCTACTGTGGTTCAGTATCAACAAGCCCGAGCTCTGGGGAAAAGTTTTAAACTCCGCGTTGTGCACGAGGACTTAACGCGTGCTTGCGCTTGGAAGAATGTGCGTTCTCTATGTAGAAGTTATTACAAATGTGGCTATTCAACTAATAACGTGGCCCTCTGTTTAAATTGCACACAGTTTTATAGTTATTGTCATTTGTATACTATAACGTTTATAGTTTGGTTATATGGATTATGTATAAATTAGCAGCACTGCAGCCAATATTATACTGATCGATTATATGTAACTTTTCTTCCCATGCTTTGCAAAGGGTTGAAAGTTTTAATATTTTTATGCCATTGATCTGGAACCCCGAATTCCCTGAAAGTACCGCTAGATGGCGTATGCAATCCATCCTATTCCGGAAGTCTCCATGATGACCACACCAAATTTAAAATTGAGAAAACGACCATGGAAAAGATTTGGACCAGGTAGGCTACTTATCAGTTTACTTCTTATGTCGATGCGTTCCTGATTACAAGTAACCCGAAACGGGGAAAAATATACACAGATTAACCTGTCAGAAAGAACATCCAACTGGGGAATTTACAGCAGTTCCATCGGATGTTTGAGACAACACACATCCTTATGAAGGGAGATACTCTAATGGCCACCAACAGATGACCCTGCTATGATCCCAGGCCTGCTGGGGAGAGTAAGATCCTTTAGTTACAGTGTGCAAAGCAGCCACTCAGGGGGCAGTGATGAAGCCAAGGTAGACACTCTGTAATTCTGAAGATAGCTATAAAGTCAGACTGTTGTCTGTGGAGCCCATGAGAGACCATCTGCTCTGTCATCACAATAATTGACTATGACTTGTAGAAACAAAGTCCTTTGTACAAGTATCGCTTCATTAAAAAATGATTGACCAGATATAAACGCAGGGTCAATGTGCAACTGAGAGCAGAGGAAAGAGCGTATGTTTTGTGGAAGACAAAAATATAGACAACAAATATGCCAGGTGTAGATGACAAATCCTAATCAGTTCTGCGATTATCCCGTCATATCTTTGTAAAAACGCCTCAAAACTTTCCTCACGCCTCCAGACCTTGACAGGAAGAGAAACACACGAGCCAAGCACCTTGTTCCCCATCCTGACCCTGTGGTCTCCTCTCCCTCTTGCTTCAGGCAGGCTGTGAGACAGCTCGCCTCTCACCCCGGCCGTGTTAACAACGTCACCAGGCAGCTTTGAAGCGATGATAGCAGTAGCCGGCAGCAGATCCAATCAGTGGATAACAATCTCTTCCCCTGGAGAGAAAGCTTAGCTGGCTGTAATTGAACTATTAGCTGTCATTAATACTGGCTGGATGTCAGGTGGACTCTGAACCCCTAGTTCTTACACGAGGCTGTGCTGTGGCTGGGCACCTTTTGCGACTGTGATAGAGCTAGGAATAGAGGTTGTGGGAGGTTGGTGGGACGCCGGTCTGGTCGTCATGGTAACGGCTGATCAGGGTTGAGAAATTAAAAAGGGGTTGTTGTTGTTGTGGAAGGGGCCTGTCGTTGATATGCAGACCCACATCCACGCAGGGGGGAGGAGCTGGTGACTCATGCTTTCTCCGCAACTTGATCTCAGCTCCGTTCCTGCGCCAAGCTACGCGGGTTCCCATCAGAGGCGTCGGATCAGAACAAAACTGGATACTGAATGTTTTTGACTCCAAATTAGGTCTGCCTTTTGCCACGACACCACTACGCAGAATTGTGCCCATTAGTCACGGTTATGTGTTTTGTTGAATCCCAATTCCTGGAGTTCTTGGAACAGCATCAATAGCTTATCATCATAAGTGAGGGGCTATGCTGATCGATGGAGAGTGAGGATGTGAGTTGCTATACAGTCTCTCTGTGGCCTTTCATGGCATCTGTAGCCCCAGTCTCTCCATACAGGGGGAGGGAGATAGAGCCAGGGTGAGCAGGGAGGGGGTGGAAGCCTCCAGAACAGATGGTAAGGACCGGGCTAGCTGCAGTAGGAGAGCACACCACTCTCCCCGTTCATCCTTTCCCCCCCCCGCTTCCTCACAAACAGGGAGACTAACTGTCATCACTGATGAAGCATGAAGCCTGCTAGTGAACGTACCGTTTTCCCGTGGCGAAGCAAGGGCTGTGTGTTGATGATTAAATAGTCATTTTTATCATCTAGAAGTGGTTCACATACAAACACAAACACCTTTGCGGGGAATGTGCCTGTGATGCATGTAGGAATTGTCCAAAAACCGGACTATGTAGGATTTGTCTCAGCCGGTTTTCCGGTGAGTGCTGAGAAACCATAACAACGCCACCTGAGCTCCCAGACCATAATAAGTACCTAATGACCTATGCGAGTGCTGCATGCCTATTGGAATCTGTTATTTAGTTGACATGGCAATGCTCCAGAGAATTTTCTATCGGTGCAGAAATAGTAGAAAATGGAAGAGTTGGACACAAAAGGAAATTCGAAACGAAACGATAATTATGATCAAGACCTGGATGAGTCCTCTCTGAGGGTCAAGTACTGGGTTTATTAAGCTGGTTTTAGACACCCTGAGCTAGACATTTACTGCGTGTGAATAATGGTGTGTGCTGCTTTTCAGAGAGTGTAATGACAGTGTGCGCATTTGTGTTTTTGAATCATTGTCTGCACTGCCTGTGATGCATGTTTAAGAAGCTGGCATGACAAACCAGGCCATTGTTCTTTGGCATAAAAAGTATTTCAGGAGACAACCCAAATCTCCCTATTCCACACATTGCCTTGTGAGAATAAGGTCAACAGTGCATTATAGAAGATGTCATGTGTTTCTGCTGTAATGGGAATGGTTTTGCTTGTGCAAAAGCTTGTTGCCCGATTGTCATATGTGTTGGCATGATTGGGATTATTTGGAGAAAACACCAATTGTCTGGGTGAAGAAGGACTTATAGCTCACTTGGCATTGACTTAGAACTGTACAGACAAAATGATGGATAAAAAAAAATGGAATTAGTCAGAAGCTTTCCAGCTTTAGCCTTCTGGAGTCTCTCAATCCCTCCAGCTCTCCCATTTGACAGGGTTTCATGGTTCTAAGTAGCAGAGAAGGAATGACAGGACCTGATTTTTGTGAGAGTGAGACAGATTGAGTGGGGACAGACTTAGCTGGAGTGGAGAGGACAAAGCAACGTCCTTGAGAATCAGAACAATTCTGCTGTCTTTTAACCACAGAGCCTGCCGCCCTTGTTTCATCTGTCTTTGTCTTTATTCTCAGTGAAGATGGCTCAAAGTCCCGTTATACAACAAGCTTGTGTTGTTCACTAGAGCTGGCTTATGTAAAACCTTGAAAACTGGTGTTTGGTGGTATTCTCCCAAAACATTTACGAATTATGCAAACCGTCTGAAACAGCCATTTAAAAATGCCTCTCCAGAATTGCTAGAATATAGGTTGTCATAATTACGCCTCGTTTGTCTTTCGTCTGTCTTTCATTCCAGCCTAGTTGGAGCTTGGTGTCATGGTGTTTACCATCATTAAGCTCAGTGAACCCACCTCCTGTGAGAACTTTCAGATTTGACAGTTGATGCAGTTGCTCTTCCTTCCATCTTTCATCATCCTCATCTTTTCCTCTATCTGCACAAGCAATTATTTTTGAGCTTTTAAGTTATTTCTCACACTTCTTGTCCCAATCCCTTCCACACTTCCCCGCATCCATGAGATTGTCCTAATTCTGCATTCTCCCCGACATCTTGATTTAATTAAAGTGATTACCTACTTCTTCCCCTTATCACTTTTCGCCAGAGTGGATTATCTCTCCTTCAGATATTTTCCTCAATCTCTGAGAAATAGTTTCTTGGATCTTGCATCCAATCTTCCAGCAATTTCATCTCTCTCCACGCCGAGGTGAGGGAAATGAGAGGAGGAGGAAGGAGTTTGAACCCCTTGCCAGGTAATTGGAAGGTTTCTGTGCTACGGTGAAGCCACTGACCCATGCAGGAGAAACACAGCACCCAGGCTTATCATCCAGATGGGAGCCCAAGATGGAATTAACATCCACAGCATCCACAGACCTGTTGGTTTGGAAACCCCAACTCTCCGTGTGCAGCGTTCCACAAAGCAGCACTCCATGTAGGTAACGAGCATCAGCCTCAATAGGTGTCCCCTTCTTCACTGTCTCTGACTCGTCGCGCCTCTGATCTATGAAGACCGCCTGGCTATCTCTGAAATCGTCCATACCCTTGAAGATTCACCACAGCACCAGTTATGCCAGGGATTCCCCAGCAATCTGCAGGTTAATCAAGCATGTAGGTCACTGTGCATCTCAGAGAAGACACGCGGAAGCCTCCGTAAACGCTGCTAACACGTCTAATGAGATTTCATTCCTCTACATTGTTGTCTGGATGAAGAGCATCACTCGTGGCTTAGAGCCCTGGCTTCCAGTGAGAGTGACTGAGTGACCGCTCAGGTGAGAGGTGGTTTGACAAGGCGCCCCGAGTGGAAGCGTTGTGTGTATCAGCCGTGCTCCGCAACGCTTATGAAATCCACTCTGTGGTCTATTGATCTGGCCTGTGGTTTGATTGATGCTGTCTTTAAAAATTCATTAGGCTGAGGCATGTGGGAGCTGCAGGGCGGTGTGTGTCCCTGTAGGGCACATTTGTCTATGTTTACAGACCAGGAGCATTCAGTCACTGGCAGGAACATATCCCACTGTACTAAATGAGTCACTATGTGGTTTGTAGCACATGCACACACACAGATACAACGGACCACCACGAGCCTTTGGCATGCACACACACACACACCCAAAGCCTCCTTTCTGGTCCTGTGTATGTACGCGTAAATGCAGTCCATTCACCCGTGTGTGTGTGTGTGTGTGCTAAACGGTGTAACACTTTCTTGATGAATCCTCCACTAGATAAAGAGAGATGACAGGGGTTGCAGTAGATATCCAGGGATTACAGTAAGGTACACAGTAGAGAGTCAGGGGTTGCAGTAGATATCCAGGGATTACAGGAAGGTACACAGTAGAGAGTCAGGGGTTACAGTTCAATGCACAGGCGTCGCATCTCATTCTGAGATGTGGTGGATGTTCTGTGTCTGAGATGTACACGTGTATATGCTCAGGGTGCATGCTGGGAGTACGTAAGGGGCTTTATTCCTCTATTTAGCTTCCGTCTACAGTGCCTACAACTGCACCCATAAATCACTGGGTGTCTACGAGGGATTAATGAACATAAATCTGTTCATTTGTGTAAATGCGTCTGGACTGCTATACTGCAACTGGGTGTGACAAGTCGTAACACAGTTATAGAGAGCTTGGGA
>NC_061076.1:2275887-2360887 GCF_021917145.1 Hypomesus transpacificus | reverse complement strand
CTTCCCATCCGTTGTGCTAAGAGGGAAGACTGTGTGTGGTGCACATAGATTGTCCCTGCCGTCACCTGTGTTGGGGTTAGGGACAAGGGCACACAGCCTGCCCTTTAGATGGAGGGGCTACGGTGTGAGGGGGGGGGGATGTGGGGGAGGGGGGTGTGTGTGTGTGGGGGGGCGGGGATGTGGGGGGGGCGGTACTTGATTAATCCAATGTGTTCTGGAGACACAGCCTTGACGTGGGCAGTGAACCGTGAGCCAGCAGTAAGGGGAAAAGAAACTGATCAGAAGAGAAGAGAGCAAAGGCGGAAAAATGAAAGCCACACTTGCTGGTTCCTCCCCTCCTATCTGTCTCCTTGTCGTTGTTCATCTTTCTCTTAGATGGGGTAAAGGTCGCTTCCACACTGGTTAGCTGTACACCTCGAGTCTCTGCTATGTGATGCACCGTGTGTGAGGTGAGTGTAGTGTTATACTAATCATCTGATGTTGCTGGGGTGGCGGGTTTGGTTCCTACTGCCTTCGCCCTCAGCATGGGCTTTAGTGATGGTGGTTGGACGCTCTTTGATGTGGTCACCACCGAGCAGATTAGGCTGGTCTGAGGGGGAGGGGGGGGTTAAAGCACGTGGGGGTGGGTGGGTGTGTGGATGTGTGTGGGGGTATGATGGCTGAGCGGTTAGGGAATCGGGCTAGTAATCAGAAACTTGCTGGTTCGATTCCCCGGCCGAATTAAACAATGTTGTGTCCTTGGGCAAGGCACTTCACCCGACTTGTCCCGGGGGAATATCTCTGTACTTACTGTAAATCGCTCTGGATTAGAGCATCTGCTAAATGATTAAATAAATGTAAATGTATGTGTGTGTGTGGGGGGGGGGGGCTTCTCACAGTGTTCTCTCTCCCAGAAGGAGCTCTGGAGGTGACAGTAGCTGCTTTGGGCCACAGTCACGACCACAGCTTCATTACCATCCAGCTGGGATCTGGGGGCCAGAACACGTACATTTGCTGAATTACTGGCCCGCGGTGTCACACTAATTACTGAGCATAGACTTGTCAAGAAAGATAATTAAAAAGTCATCTTTTGGTGAGATAGTACTAGGGTGTGAGAAAGAGATGATGGTGCTTGAATGGCAAAGAGAGAGTGAGTGAGAGACACACAGAGAGAGAGAGAGAGAGAGACAGAGACAGAGAGAGAGAGAGACAGAGAGAGAGAGAGAGCGAGAGAGACAGAGAGAGCGAGAGAGACAGAGAGAGAGAGAGAGAGACAGAGAGAGAGAGAGACAGAGAGAGCGAGAGAGACAGAGAGACAGGGAGATAGAGGGAAAGGGATAAGTAGCTGTATTAGATTTGTAGCTTCTGTATTGGATATGAAAAATTGTTCTGGAACTGGAAATGTATCGGACGCCTGAAATGTTCCTGAACAGACGATCGAATCAGGTTGTAAACGATTACATTTGTTTGTGTGTGCGGAGGGTGTATTAGTGTATTTATGCCCGTCTCCATACATATAATTGCTACCCTGGCTAATGGGTTTAAGTAACACAGGTGTGAGTGGCTAAAGCGATCCCCCCGAAAGAAGCTGTCATGTGTCAGCCGTCTTCTCCCGGCTGCAGCTGGTTACATTTACATGTAGTCATTTAGCAGATGCTCTTATCCAGAGCGAATACAGGGACATTCCCCCCGAGGCAAGGAGGGTGAAGTGCCTTTCCCAAGGACACAACATCAAATCTATAGCCGGGAATCGAACCGGCAACCTTCTGAGTAATAGCCCAATTCCCTAACCGCTCAGCCATCTTATTGGCTGCTTGGCTTGCTGTTGGAGGCACATTGACTGCCTGCTAACTGCTGGCTTCTGGAGCGTGGAGATAAAAAGGCTTCCTTTCTCAGCCCCCAGAGCCTTGGAGATTTCACACACAATAAGACGCATGAGATCTCCTCAGCGGCGAGGGTGACCTAACTCAGACAGACCCAGCAGATGGTCAATGAGGACTGCGTAGAGATTCCAAACACTGATGGCGGAGAAGATATCTTGTTGTTGAAGAAAGGCCCGTTTTTTTTTGTTTCTGTGTTCCTCTGTGTGTTTGTGTGTGTGTGTTATGTGTCACTGGGCTCCTCTTTGTGACCTTGATGGGGTGTTTTTTAGACCAGGGTCTTGCTCTGACTCATGTCTCTGTCTGTTTACCTCGCCTCAGGTTTCCTGGGTAGCAGAACAGACGGAGGAACATGAAGGTCGAAAAGAACAGAGCTTAAGAATGAAAATAATTGTCTCGTCCTTCCGCGAAAAGGCAGGAGATCGCAAGAGCAATGCCAGTACTAACCCATACCGCGACACAACACTACCATCCATCTTTTTAGCCATTACTGTACGTACATACATAGTCATGGCAGCACACATCCAGGTATGTGGATGTGTGGGAAAGTATGTAATCAGCTGTCACCTTCAAAGCCAGAAAACCCACAGCAATCGAGAGACAACCAGGACGCAAAGAACAGTGAGGCAGTGAGAGAATGTGATGTATAGGTGCAGTTAGAGGGAGATGATGAGAGCGTGAAGGTAACAGCTAGTGACAGACCAGACAGACTTCACAGCGGGCCACAGAGATGGGATGCCTGTGAAGGTGGGTGCACTGATCCAGACTCTTACCTCCGTGCTGTTTTAGACCCATCTGAAAGGAGCTCACTGTACACACGCTCCCATGTCAATTACCAGGACACAGCCCAGGCCTCTGACAGCACCATGCAGCCATCCACTGGGATTGATCTGTGTAGACACACACACATTAATGTACAGGAAGTTCTCTGGGGGATGTGAAGTCATCACTTCCTTGTTGCAAAACACTTAGCCCCTGAACTAACATCCTATTAAATCAGGATTACATGAAAGATTGACTTGGCCTGGAGTGAGCAGTTTATATGGGGGTTTAGTCCCAAATGCTCACTCAACGTGAAAATGATGTATCCAGGGCTTAAGAAAAGAAAGCACCTACTGAAAATGAATCTCATCCATCACATTTTCAATATCATATTTTCCATTATCATTTCATTTGTTTTATTATGATGAAACTAATTGAACAAACTCGTTTCAGGTAACAAAAAACCCCTAATTACCACAGCTTGGAAATGAAATTGTAGCCATTTGGAAATGTGAGGGAATCGTCTTAGCCTTGTCAAGTGGATAACCACTGTCAAGTACCATGCTTGCATTTCATCCTTTTAATCACTTTGCAGAGGATCTTAAACGATTCCCATTTCCATGTGCACATGAATACATGCGCTGTGTCAAACCCTATCTAAATGACACTGTCCTCTGAGCAGTCTTCTGTGCTCACTTTTAGTGTGACCGTAACCAGAAGGCTAGATCATTTCTAATCCCCTGTGGCCTCTGTGCTGTGTGTGTGTGTGTGTATGCGTGTGTGTGTATGCATGTGTGTGTGTGTGTGTATGGGGGCATTAGAAAGAGACAGACTCTGGCTTCTGTGTCCTCCTCGGTCTGTCCAAGCTGGACCACACTGTTCCCGGAAGGCCTGCCGCTCTGCACCACAGAAGCCAGACTAGAGACCTGAGACCCAGGTGCACTGCACCCAGTGGAACACACACAAGCCCTGTGTGTGTGTGTGTGTGTGTGTGTGTGTGTGCGTGAGTGTAACTGTGTGGAAAATGTTCAGCTGCATTGCCACGGTCACAGTGGGGACAACCAGTATTCAATCGCCCATGAAAGACATGAATATAATTGTATTTCGCGTTGCTGCATGTTCATCGCCTCTGTCTGCCAGGCACCACGTCACAGTTTCAAACCCAGTTGAACTGTCCAATAGAAAGGTGAGTCTCTCCTGGGGATCCCCCCTCCTGGAGACGGCTGCTCCAGCAAGCTGAGCCCCACGCTGCCCCAGAGGCTCATGGGATATGAGGGTGTGCAAAATGCCTCAAGGGAGTGAGTCGTACTGAGGACATCTCACAGGAGCGATGGGGTGGATGGAGGGATGGATGGAGGAAGGAGGAGTGCGGAAGAGGAGGGAGAGCTCAATGATGCCGAGCAATCTGCCTCCCCCTATCTGAGAGAAATCCAGCGGCGAGGTGGGAGTATGAGAGAGGGGGAAAAGAGGGAGAAGAGGAAGGTTTGCTGAGGGAAGGGGGTAAAGGGGACTTGGACCAATGTCTGGTGAGCCATAAACAATATCTTGTACGCTCACACCTGAGAGAACAGAGAAGCTGTGAAAGAGAGAGGGAGAGGGAGAGAGAGACAGCGAGAGAGAGACAGCAAGAGAGAGAGAGAGAGCGAGCGAGAGGGCCTGACATGTAACAGATCAGGAGAAAATGTTTTTGGAATTGGAGCGTCTTGTCCTCTCACATCTGAAAAGGGAGAGAGAGATGACTCACTCCTCTCTCCTCCATGCATCCAGTCACAGGAAGCTGGGCTGCATTGCTTTCTGCCCCGCTCCCTTTGGCCTGCCTGTGTCCCTAGAGAGAGATGAAGGGTTGCAGCAAGGGCTGCTTCCAGCTGTATATCTGAGGCTGTTTAAACCCTCTACTCCTTCCTCACTCAGACCTACACTCGCAGCACACTGTTTACTGTTCGTTTTGCGAGATTGACATCGCAAACGTGATTAAGTGCTGTAATCCCCAAGATTGATAGTGGATTTACTCAACTCTGGTGTATTACAAATGAACTACAACATGGGGATAATAGAGGATGAACATCTTCTCATTGGGACTGTGGTTTAGAAGAACCCCTAGGCCAAACGACCGTGCCCAGGTATTCCGCACGCCTCCATGCCTCAGCCCAGGATTGACGTGCCTTTCCACCTGGGATTGACATGATTCAGCCGCACGCCCGCAAGTTCACAGAGACAAACAATGGGAGCGAGAGGATCTGACTGGATACACCAATGAGGATGAGCTTTCTGCATCCATCTATTCCACAATGATGTGTGTGCCAGTCGGGCTTAGACGACGTATCGCCTTTGAAATGCACACACACACACACGTACACACACACTACTACACACACACACACACACACACTACTACACACACACCTACACACACATGCATGTCAAGACCTCACCTCATTTATCACACCAGGATCAAGACATCCCTCACAAAGGATTTGAAAACCACTGTGTAACTTACTGACTTCTAGACCTGGACAGACCACTGCAGGGGTGAATCTCAAAAGCATGATCTGTAGTGAAGTATTGAGGTGAAGATTAAACTTTGCAGATGATCAAAGCAGCTCTCGAGAGAGTGTTCTTTAAGAATTCAATCTGTAACTCTGTTTTACTGGAAACAAGCTCCTGTCTTCTGCCCATGTTCTTTGTAGAGGCAAGGCTTCTTTTATTGGTTTAATGTGATGAAATTGCATATTTTCATTTGATTGATGAAATATATGCCCTTTTGTTCCTAAAGGCTAATTAACCATTTCTACTGTCTTTGGCATGATAATGAAAGCAATTGTCAATGTCTCACAATAGCACAATCGTTTCTCAATGGACTGTCACATTGCGATGAATTTCAATGTGCCCTAGGAGACCTATAGGAACCGACACATTCGTGGCGCCAGGGGACTTAACAAACAAACAAACACAAACAAGTCAGCAGGCTTCTGTCTTTCTGTAGATGCAGAATATTTGAGGATGATTCTGTCTCTTCTCGCCGCTCCCTTCAGGCTCCCAGCAGCCTGTTTAGCCCCTGGTGCTGGCTCACTGCTCACTCGGCCTCTTTTTGTTGTTTTCAGCTCACGTCCCGTCCTTCCTACCGCCTACCTGCCTACCTGCCCCTCTCTCGCTATCTTTTGGATTCGGTCTCTCACTATCTCTCTTTCTTTAATGCTGATGCGTATGATGGACTGCAATGTTGCTTTGCTGTACATGTACGTGCCATATGCTGTGTCTCTCTCTCTGTCTATCTCTCTCTCTGTCTGTCTCTCTCTCTGTCTGTCTCTCTCTCTCTCTTCCTCTCTCTCTGTCACTCTCTCTCTCTTCTCTCTCTCTCTCTCTCTCTCTCTCTCTCTCTCTCTCTCTCTCTCTCTCTCTCTCTCTCTCTTCCCTTCTCTCTCTCTCTCTCTCTCTCCCTCTCTCTCTCTCTCTCTCTCTCTCTCTCTCTCTTTCTCTCGCTCTGCTCCCAACACCAGCTGGTGAAGCCGGCAGCCACACGCTTGCTTGGACCCCAGTTAAACATTGATGTGCTGGCTCTAGACTGCCTCCACAAGAAAGACAATTACCGAGTTGGCCGAGAGATAGGGGGACAGAAAGATTCAGCCTAAGAACCATAAACATCACCACTTCCAGTCCAGGTGAATGATCTTGTTTAGAGACTTAAAGGCAGTTTAAGATAGTTGTAAGCCGGCTATTCCTCAGCGTCAGCATTTATCTTTATAACTGGAATGAATTCAGCTTTTCACTGATTACGAACGTCTGAAAAGTCCGTTGTTTCTGGCGCTGGTGTTCCAGAATACTGAGGATTCCCTCCTAGTCAGTGACAGCAGCAATGATGTAGAAGTGTGAAAACCAATCATAAATGCTGACCTTTTCCAGTCTGTTCATGCTGTGCTTGGCTAATCTCTATGGGCTGCTGAGATGGTTTATTCAACGTGCCGCATGTGTGTGTGTAGGAGGTAGCCAAAGCCCAGCCTGGTTCCAGGGGAGTTCACTTCACACCCTCCCAGGGCTGGCTTCCTGTGAAGCCCCTCCTTCCCTACCTGCTGTCTCCTTCCTGGTTCGTACCATAATAGGATATTAACACTAGTGCTAGTTCCACTAATGCAATGAGTCAATTTCCTGTGAAAGTCTGTTAGTATCGCTAGTGTACAATGCCAGTTTACTACCAAGGCCCTGTTCTGGTTCGGTGGGCTCACTAATATTGTGCATTGGAGTGGGATGTAAGGTCAAAGCAATGCAAATGTAATTTCCCACCTTGGGGTTGAATGGAGACTCCAGATTAGGTAAAGTGATATCTGTTTGTGTGTGGGTGTGTGTGTGTGTGAAACAGGAGCCGTGGATGAGCCGCACCTGCAACCATTCAGCCATCATCACGTAGCGCAAGTTTCATCACGTCTCTCTATCCTGAAGAGAAACCTTGCTTGCATTGACTGTTCAATCAGCCCTACACATTTCATGTTTCATTGAGACATTTGAACAACAGGAGGAGAGACCGCTGATGCCTCTGCAGATAGCAGTCACGTCTGAGACGAGACCAAAGAGAGAGCAAGACAGCGGTGCCCAGAGAGAAGGGAACCAGGAAGTCTGTCATCTGTGATCCCTGTTTACATGGAATGAGTGATTTCCTAAGTGTGTAGATTGTGACCTTGGGCATGATGGCTCCAGTAATCAACGACGGTGATGCATCAACGCCCCAACTGCTTGGGTGTTCCATGCTCCCGACAGACTGTTGCATAATGGATGTGCTTTAGTCGCCGTGGGTCCCTGGGTACGTTGTTGGGAAGAGGAGAAGGGGGGGAGAAGTAGGGCGTGGAGGACTAAGAGGAGGGGGGAGGGTGTATGGCATGGAGGAGGAAGAAGAGGGGGGTAGTAGGTATGTAGGGGGAGGAGGGGTAGTATGAGGGAGAGGAGGAAGAGGGGGGTATTATGTAGGGGGAGGAGGAAGAGGGGGGTATGGGTATGTAGGGGGAGGAGGGGTAGTATGAGGGAGAGGAGGAAGAGGGAGGAGGTAAGGAGAGGGGGTTAGGGCTCTGACTGACATCAGGATGAGGTAGGAACACAGAGTGAACTTGTGGGCTTTGTGTTTCTGTGTGAACATGGTCAAGTGTCTGGACTTACTCCATGGCTCATATTTAAAGTCTTGGAGGAGGATAACCAAGGCCATCACTTGGCAAGGGAGGATTGTGTTTAGCTGTTCAATGCCTGCCTTTGTAGCATCTCCTCTGCTTATGAATACTGTAGAACTGTGTCAAATAGCCTAAAGTGCATACACACTAACTATTCTCCTGCTGTAGCTAGAAACAACATACACTGAGCAGCCTGTATAATTCAACACGTTCTCAAGGATCTCTGGATTGTATTGCTTTCTTGATGCCAGTTCTACTCCTCAGCAGACTGTGCAGCAGTGCAAATACTGTATGTGTGTGAATCCTAGAAAAAAAGATGTATTCTCTTTCACGAGGCACTGTGCTACGAGAGTGCTTTAACCTGCTCATGCATTTCTCTACTTGAGCTACAAAGGATTCATCCTGCAAGGCTCCCATCGAATGCCGAGCCAAACACACAGACCAGTGGAAGTGTCTGATGCCACTGTGGCTTCTGCCAGGGTGGCACTGAGAATGTCAGACGACTGCATGTTATGCTGAAAGGGTGGGTCCCCTAATCCAGCAGGACTATCTGACATGTGTTATGGAGTGGCCCTAACTTGGCTCTCAGATAAGCTGGTGTGTCACGAAAAGGAAGGCCACCAGTATTAGTTGATTGGTCAACAGAGAGGGAGTGTTATTGTTGTTTTTCCTGGTCGATGTGGGGTGTTGAAGACTTCCTGCTGTGTGTACAGTGTTCTTGTGGGGACCAGAAAGCCTGCTCTCCTGGTGAGTTCATTAAATCAGCTGCAGGAGGGAGATCTCTGGGTCTGGAGCTTCTCTTACCTCTCCTTTTGGAGTGTGGGGGGCGCGTCACCCGTGGCAACCGGAACACCCCCCATTCCCCTGGCCCTTTAGAGGCAAGGTGGTGTTTTGCTTCTGTGTCACAGAGCTCCAATCTCTCTCTCTCTCTCTCTCTCTCTCTCTCTCTCTCTCTCTCTCCCTCTCTCTGTCTCTCTCTCTCTCTCTGTCTCTCTCTCTCTCTCTCTCCCTCTCTCTGTCTCTCTCTCTCTCTCTCTCTCTGTCTCTCTCTCTCTCTCTCTCTCTCTCTCTCTCTCTCTCTCTCTATTTACCTCTCTCTCTACCTCTCTCTCTCTCTCCCACTCTCGTTCTTTCTCACCCTGTGTGTTCGTGTGAATATTTTATGGGTAATTTAACACTCCAACCTGTTTTACTGTAAGTGTCCGCACAGTTCTGCCCTGTGCTTGTTTAAATAAAATAAGCGTAATGCTGTGTTCAAGGCCCATTTAAATCAGTTTGGAGAGGTCATCCAAAGGGGGGTCCATTTACTCTCTTTCTCCCTTCCATCATCAATCTAAAATTCAAATAAGTCTTATTAGCATGACATGGATTATTCAGTATTTGCTGGGCATTATGTGAAAGGATAATTATTTTGTATGTATGTATAAAAAATCTATTGATGTGCTCTTTACATTCTAGGTAACCAACTGTCATTAGTTTTTTGTTTTTTACTTGCTTGACCGTCATAAAAGTTGCGGATAACTCCTTTTAAAAGTGTTGATTCATTCATTTAGAAGGAAGTGTGGGTTTAAAAGGACGGAAACCGACAATATTCTGATGAACGTCATCCCTTCTCCTCTGATATCCCTTATCGGCTCTGTTCACGGTCTTAGTGACAGCATCTTAGCTTTGGCTGTGCAGCTTTGCTGGGCTTGGAGAGACAGTTGTCTACTCAGGGATGATCTCTTAGCCAGTCTTACATTCACAGAGGAAGGAAATATGGTCCAACTGAAGACAGCGAGAAACAGAGTGACAGGGGGACAGGGGGAGGGAGACGGCTCGTTTAATCTGAGGGGTGAGGGGGGGTGAGCTGGGGTGAAGGGCGGGTGAAGGGGGGGGGGGGGAGCCTGCTGTAGAGGCTGATTAGAGTGGGGGGAAAACAGCTTGTTGTTTCAGACAGGCAGTTCCCTGATTTCAATAATTGTTGAGAAAAATCTGACGGTTTATAACAGTTCGCATACATTATTCAAATCCTGATTTAATATCTAGAAAGAAAAGGAAGGCAACACTGGCACCAAGCCGGTTGGCAGGAGTTCAGGAGGAAATGACACGGTAAACTGAAGTGTGTTTAATGACAGCATATAGGAGATGTTTAATCAGATGAATAACCGAATGATTGTTGGTTTAATTCCATACTTGTCGTGGAGGAACAAACTAATAAGTTCCGGTTATGACACAGATGTTCAGGCGATGTTCAGGCAATTCTCAGGCACTGTCAGTCCTGCAGTCTGAAGTCTTTGGGTCTTAGAGCTTACTCACCTGTGCCTAATAGCTTTTTTTAATCATATCATACACTCACACACACACACACTCACACACACACTCAATCACACACACACTCACACACACACTCACACACACTAACACGCACACTCACTCAATCACACACACACTCACACACACACTCACTCACACACACACTCACTCTTTCACTCACTCACACATTCACTCACTCTTTCACTCACACACACAGACAGAAGCATACAGTGTCCACAGACATAGTGCCGGTCCTAGCACATTTTGCGCCCCAGGCAAGATTTATCACCAGTGCAAATCCGCCCGCCCCCCAACCACAACACGGACACATGACTTGGCACGGTTGGCGCCCCCTGCTGGTAGTGCGGGACGGTTAATTAATGGATGCAGTTGGGAAATTGCCGCCCCCCTCTGCCTCTGCCTGTGTCGCCTGTAACAAGGAGCGGCCCTGCACAGACACACACATTCCCAGAGCCTCAGAGGGCTACTGTGGTAATGGTGCAGAATCAACCCTGTCGACCCTCACCAGAAGCATTGCATGATGGGAAATGACAGGGTGCCTGCGGACGTGCTGGCACGCCAAACTATTCACAGCAGAGAGCCCTCACTCTCCCAATAAAGAGATCAAGATTTGCATGAGTGCATTCCCCCACGTGCACACACGTGCACAAGCGCGCACGCTGGTACCTACACTCAGTCAGTTTGTCTCCAGTCATCAGAAAGTAGATGTTGTGTAACAGGTTTAGTCCTGCCCTGGGCTTGTGCTGGCCAACTGGAGGGGGCTGTCCTGATCACATGGGCTTGCTGCCCTACCCACTGCTCGGCCTGTCAATGCTGCATGTCGAGAGGGAGAGCGAGAGAGGGAGAGAGAGAGAAGACGGAGAGAGAGAGAGAGAGAGAGAGAGAGAGAGAGAGACGGGGAGAGAGAAGGGGAGAGAGACAGAGAGAGAGATGGAGAGAGACAGGGAGAGAGAGGGGGAGAGAGACAGGGAGAGAGACTGGGGGGGAGAGATGTGAGCTTTGTTTAACCTGCTTGTTTTTGTTGCTTTTTTTGTTGTTGTTTTTTTCTTCTGTATGTTGTATTGCTCTGGTTGTGTGCCGTTGTGCTTTTAGCCCCCTTCCCCACTCCTTCAAAAAGCTTCTACTTTTTGCCAGGCCATCACTGTAAATAAGAATTTTGTTCTCAATGATTCTGCCTGGTTAAATAAAGGTTCAATAACAAATCAAAGGGCTGAATGAGAACTGTCTTGGCTGCTGGGAGCAGAGAGCGCAGCCTCCAGTTACCAGGAGAGACACACTGATGTCACTGGGTGCTCCTGTGAGGTCCCTCACAGCAGAACAGCCCGGATGCTGGGTGGAACACAGAGGCTGTGGGAGAAGGTGCACACACCCACTGGGACTGCATCACCCTCTAGGGGGGTCCGCGGCTGGATGTGTGGACTGACACAGGGTGACCAAGGTGGTCTGTGGTCTGGTGGTGTGTCTGGGGTAACAACAGCTCAGCGTGTCTGCTTTAGATGATCGAGGTTTCCTCTGTCCCCATGAAGAAGGGAGGAAACAGTCGCCATGCCGATAACAAGCTTGTGTCCCCCAAGCTTGGGAAGACGTCTGTGTTTCTTGGGACAATGTGACCACTGGCTTTGTTATCTGAGTGGGAAGCAGCCAATGATGCCTGAGAGGGCTAACACTGAAGGTCAATGTTTCTGTCCTGTTAGTTTGTGTGTGTGTGTTTATGGGACTGATCAGCGTCTCCTCACAGCTGACATCTTACACACCTCGCACCCTCACCTCATCTCCGCAGCGGAAGGAACTCCAGCCAAGCTCTCCACTCTGATCTGTCTGATTGTCAAAACCTTGCATGAGTCAGCGGCGAAAGGTCATAGACGGAAAAAGGTTTCAAACAGAAGCCAAACTCCTTCAGAGGCTTTTCAACGAGGTCTATATCCGGAAGCTTCAGCCTAAATCTCCCTGTTGTTTGGAGGTCTTTCCTTCGTGTTCCTTGTTAAAACCGTATCCTATTTCTTTCTTTGAAATAACACGTAGGCCTACTTACTGACACCAGAAAAACCAGGCAAGCTGACAACCAATGTCCCCCCCCCCCCTCCCACACACACACACACACGCTTCCATGTTGTCCTGTCTCCAGTCTATGTTCCGTGCCATACCAGTGTTTCCCACACATAGACTAATTTGTGGCGGTGCGCCACAGAATCAACACCGGCCGCCACACATTGCGTTTCGTAAAACATTTTTTTTTATCGCTATTTAGGTAAAAACACGCAGCGTATTCGTTCAGCTGCATTTCCTTTCCCTGCTCTCCCTCCGTCTCTTTCACGCACGCGTCTTTCTCACATACACACACAGTCACTACGTCAGCACACGTTAGCAACAATGCATACGCCGTTCTAGTGAGACCGACAGCTACATCAGCGAGCCTTCAGCATTAGTGCCGTAGCTAAAGGTCTAGGAAAGTTGAGGCTACTTTTCGCTAGGTACCGACGGACATGTCTTAATCGAAGGTTCCCCTTCGTTCTTTTGGTGAGAAGTTTCAAGAGCTAGCTACTTACCCGGCGTCATGGAGCCGACCAGTTAAATAGTTATTTAGCACCCTGTATGCAGCGTCGCTACCTGCATATGCAGAAATTATTTGTTTGTTGTTGTTGATTTTGTGAATTATTTCGAACCCCCCCCCCCCCCCCCCCCCCCCCCCGCCACATATAGTTTTCTAATCTGTGGGAAACACTGCATACTCTATCTAATTGAAGTGACACCCGACACGCTCTGTACGTGCTAGATGACCGAGTGCTGCACCACCAACCGTCGACGCTCCAGCCTGTTGACAACACACTTAGCCAAACAACAACAACTAACGACCTACAACAGCTGCATGAATCCTCCCCTCCCCTCCCTCCCCTCCCTCCCTCCCTCCCTCCCTCCCCTCCCTCCCCTCCCTCCCCTCCCCTCCCCTCCCCTCCCCTCCCCTCCCCTCCCCTCCCCTCCCCTCCCCTCCCCTCCCCTCCCTCCCCTCCCCTCCCCTCCCCTCCCCTCCCTCCCCTCCCTCCCCTCAGGGTAGGGCATGCCCTGGACAGACTGTGCGATGATGGAGACACCTGTCACAGCGAGGAAGTCCAAGATTGAGGACGTTCAAACTCTTCATTAGCACACGGGAGAGAAGATATCAGTCACACTGAGATGTGAGTGAAGCGCTTGGCTAATGATTTCTCCGCATGGAAATTCATTTTGAGACCCACACTTATGGTCGAGGTGACCAGGTTGACTTAGATTAATTACCTCTGCCTCTTTTTTGGACACCGACAAGCATTTAGGGAACCTGTCAACAGCGCAACTATAAACAAATGCCCTTGGTTAGGTTGTTTTATTAACCCACAGTCAAACACATGCGCTCGGACGTCCATGCACACTCAGACTTGTTATTCAGGGAGCGTCTGTTACCATGCTTGTGTGTGCTGACCCTGAAGCCCTGCAGCTAGATCCTCCCCCTTCATCAGGGCCTAATGAGTAAACTGTGATTTCACATGAGTAATGCTGCTTATTAATGTTCTCTGTCAGGGTCGCATTGCCCATAGAGTGGTCTCTCTCTCTTTCTCTCTCTCTCTGAGCTGCCAGGCTGATGAACCTGAGTGATGCGTTGTATTAGATGTGTACGAGGTGCCAAATGACCTTTTCTGTGCCATTGCCTCTGCCATTCTCAGGGCTGGGTGGCTGTCGTCAACATGCGCTCTGCGTGCAGCCCGCTCCGTGCCCAGGCTGGTCCCTTTCATGTGGTGATGGTGTGACTTGGAGAATAAAAGGCTTGAATAAATATGCTGGACAAAGAGATGGGTTTGCTATATCGCAACAAAAGTAAAAGCCCTGCCCAGCTGTGGCAGGGCAGGATAAGAGAATTGGGCTGATGTTATATATCAGGTCTTTTGATGTCTTTCATCACAAGCCAAGCTTGAGTGAGATTGAAATCGGAATGTTTTCGAATGGACTCGCATAACTGACGTCAGTTAGATTTTTATTGTGTTTTGCTGCAAAGGCTGCTTTTCATCAAATGTTATCAGTTTCCACTGACGCCTGAAAACCTGTGAAATATTATATAAATCAGACCCCGTTCTACATATCTCTCTGGCTTGTTGTGTTGAAGTGCGCTCCAAGAATATTGATGTTTTAGAGCATAGCGTCAAACCAAGAGATAAAAATCGTGTTCTAACATCTAACGTGGAACCAGAAAGTCTTTACATGTCACCAGTACTGTAAGCCTAAAGAAAAGGAAGATTACAGTGTGACATTTCAGACTCCTCAAAACCTAGCGCCAGATATTTGTTATGCCTTGATGTATTAAAAGGTGTACATGTTCACTTCCTCTCTCCTCGTGATGCTCGTGGAACAGAGTACTGCAGGATGCGTAGATTGGACTGTTTGACAGATGGATAGACAGAGGAAACTATTGATCCCTGAGGGGAAATTGCTCTGTTACAGCAGCAATGAAAAGGAGACACCAGGGGGTATTTTATTCTCTCTCTAACAAAAGCAAGTCGAAAGGTAGCATGGGTCCCCAAAAAATATATTCTATAAATTAATTGATATCTATTTTTTTTTTACAAAAAGACAATACACACAAATAGTCTACGAGAGGAGAATGAGTAACAAAAAAATCTGCACTACTGTATCTGCCTATACTGTATTTAGGACTAGACATAGAATATTATTCTGTTTATATAAGGTTTGTGCTTACAGACTTATCTGTAGTGTGAAGCCTCAGGATGCGTTTGGTACAGCTTTGTCCTTCTCCCAGTGTTCGCAGTCAGTAGTTGTCTGGGGAAGAGTGAGTAAGGCTGCTGTCGCGGTCTCACAAATTGTTTCGTTTGTTATGTTCCTCTCCTCTCAGCGTAGGGGTTGCCAGGGAACAGTATCAGATGAACGTCTGGTCTTATCTTGTCACACTCCTAATTTCCTGTGGCCCCGCTTCCCCCCGTGGCAGCTGTTCCCGTGGCGATGGAGACGGCGATGGGGGTGTGGCACAGAGGCCCCTCACTGTAGCCGCACCGTCTGGAGAGGACCCTGATGACTGAGCAAACACACGGCATATGGAGCTGGGCTTGCTAGCCACCACCGCTCAGTAAACACATCACACAATGGCATGTTTGGGGATGTATAAAGACAGTTATTTCTTATTGGGAGTATGAAAAAAGTGATCAGAGGTTTTTGCCACTGGTCACTGTCGTTTCCAGGACTTAAATGGTGCCGGTGGCTTTGAAATGTCAAACTCCCCCCCCCCCCCCCCCCCCCCCAACAAACTGCTTAAAACGATGGGTGTTTTGTTCCCATCAGAGATTTGAAAAATGGCTGTGTGAAAGCCATTTCATTCTCACTGGAACAGGATAGCGGGAGCCATTTGATTTCCCAGTTAACGATAGATAGCCTGGGTAATTTCAGCCGGGGGTTGGTACTAGATAGCGAGGTTTACTTTCAGCCCGGTCCAACACTGGAGGTATTGCGTTTTCAGCTCAGTGGGAGTTTGGCGATAAAGGTAGAGTAATGCTCTTTCATCCAGGGAGCCTTCCCAGGACTAGCATCACATCCTGGCTGTAATGCATCACATCCTGGCTGTATTGTATCACATCCTGGCTGTAATGCATTCCGTCTGGCCCACCGTGATGTTTCCATACTGCACTGGGCATCGACCAAAGTCATGAGCTGTGGCTTGTACATGTATATGCACGCCCACACGCACATAGGATGTCGCTGGCCGTTTACCGGATTATCTTATTGAGATTGATGACACCCCAGACAACAGCAGGTTCATTAACTAAGCCCTAACAGTGCTCAGTCAGCCCCGTGTATCTCCTGCAGGAACGTGAAGCTACTGTAAGAGTTCGGTAAATAACAACAATCCATCCTACTGCCCATGGAACTAATTGTGTCCCTTCTTCATATATCACTTCAATGGTAAGGCTGGACAGTCGATAAACAGCTTTCTTAAATCCTAGTGGTGCTTGCTTGGAATCCTCAAATAACTGTTTTGAGTTAACGCTTCCATTAGGTATTCCATGCACTGGCGCCAGGAAGTCTTTGTGTGCGTGTGCGTGTGTTTGTGGGTCTTTTGTTGCCTCTCTCACAACCACACACACAACCACACACACAACCACACACACAACCACACACACAACCCTGCATTTTTCTGTAACCGGCCACTGGACCCTCCCCCCTCACCTCCGTTCCTCTCTGAGAGGTGACTCGCTGAATAGACTACATCAAAAGCAATTCTGATTCCATTCTGCACCAAAAAAAGCTTCAATTCAAAGGGAGCGTCCGCAGCCACAGCCAGTTCTCACACAGAATAGAGCCACACTGATTAGAGTCGGTTGGAGTGGGACACCTCAGACTTTGTTCCGTGCCGTCTTCTTCTTGGCACGTCTGAGGGCTGTTTTCATTGTCTCACGCTGATGACACGTAACAGGGGCGTGATGGTTCAGTGGCGTCTGCTAATCTTCTGTCAGCACAGCTTTGTGTAGCCGTGTGTTATTCACACGGTCGGACAGAGGTCCCCCCCCTCTTCGATACTCTCTCGCTCATTCTCACCCCTCTATCTGTCTTTCATTCTCACTCACTCGCTGCTCTGCTGGTGATAATCTCACATCTTTCTTTAGCCGGCAGTCACCCTGCACACCCCTGCACACCACCTTCAGACCTCCATATACCATGTCTTCTCCTCCCCCTCCTCCCTGCTCTCTCACTTTCTTTATCGTTCTCTCACCCCCCCCCTCCTCCCCTCCCCTAACACCAACACCATCAGACCTCCTTATATGACCATGTGTCTTATCTTACCGCCTAATGTTTACTTCACGTTCTCTGCTATGCTCTCCCCTGCCTCTCCACTTCCTCACTTTCTCGTTCTCTCTCATCACCACCACCCCCCCCCCCACCCCCCACCTTTCCCAATAACAGTGGTGAGTCATCCATGGGTTGCTGGCCTGATCACAGTTTTGTGGCGTGGAGGGAGAGCTCTCCTGCCTGTTATACAGCTCCAGCTCTGTAATCAGATGGGCTGCTCCTTCATATCGGTATGTGCCCGGCACAGTGGGCCTCTCTCTCCTTCCGAGAGGACGTTCGCTGCCTCTATTATTTGTGAGGGGTTCCGAGACCAGGTAAAAGCACTGGTTCCATCTGTCTGAATTGCCATTACCCTTCACATCGACTTCTTAGCCCTCTCCGTAGTCAGGCAAGCACGGCTTGAATGCATGACTGCGTGCTTGTGTTTGTATTTGTTTGTGTCCTCACAGTGCATGGGCTGTAAAAGAACTGAAAGTGATGGCTGACATTATTTATAGAGGGGCCATGCTGTGATGGAGGTCCCATCTGTGTAAAAGTAATAGTCGTGTAAAGTGTGTGTGGTTGCTGTGATGGTGGACGAACTAAACAGGTTTGTTTTCCCATCATCCCCTGTGGATGGAGCGGGAACCCAGTAAAATGCTGCTGTGGACCTCTGAAGAGGCTGACATGGTTGGAACAGAGCGTGGTCAGGTGACATGAGCACAGTGGTCTCAAACAGGACTCTCTGGTTCATCCCTGAAACACTGCCTGGACCCTAGTCTGAGCTCCGTGCGGTCGTGTTCAGAGTGGCAGAGGAGAATCTTATTTATGCCTTTTTTTTTCTCCTCTCTCTCCTCATGTTATGCTGAACATTTCTTCCTGTCCTGTCTACCCCCTTGTCATGTTTGTGTATTAGAAACTGCAAGTGGCAGCTCGGATCTAAGACGGATTCGAGAGACCGCAGATAGAGTGCGGCTAGTTAGATCAACACTTGTATTATTGTTTTTGTTGATTTCATGTAAAGCACTTTGAGCTGCAATTTTTGTATGAAAAGTGCTATATAAATAAAGTCTTACTTACTTACTTACTTATTATTTATACATACCAGTGTGTGTCCTGAACCAGGTCAAATGACGGAACATTCCTTGACATGGTTCGAAAACATATTCTCAACAGTGCGGAAGACAGCTGAATGGCACTCATTGTATATCAATGAACACTATGAATCGGATGGGTTTAGCCCAGGGGTAGAGCATTTAACCTCAGACCAGAGGTAGCAGGTTCAAATCCCCCCTTCGTATGTCGCTGTAGCCTTTCATGACGTCAAATACAACACTGCACAGCACCTCAGCTCATCCATACATGAGGAAAAGACTCTCTGTTTCTGTCGTTATTGACAGAGTCAAGGACACAGCCTGGTTTTTCTGCCGCATCTCAAGTCGTCCCTGCGTCGTTTCCTCTCCCCTCCATAAATCAAAGACGCTGGAGAGAAGTTCTCCGCTCCCAGACGTCATGGCTGCTAATGAACTACGTTGTCTGCAGTCCATCACCGTGCTTGAGTTCCAGCCCCCCTCACATGGCCATGGATGCCTGGGCCCATTAGCTGGGCACGGTGTTGTTCTTTAACTGACATCAGAGAATCCCTCACTGGATTCTACCTCCTAATGTTTCTTCCATTTCTCCTCAATGAGTATTCCTGTGAGTTTTTTTTCCTTCTTCCTAAGAGGGTTTAGGGTTGGTTTTGGAGCATTTCTATAGGTGCATGTGAAGCCCTCTTCAAATAATCAGCACATCAGCTCCTCGTGTTCTCACCCCCCTAGTGTCTGTACTGAGACTCCTCTTCATGACCCCCCGGAACTGCATGTTCCCTGTCTGACCACCCCTTCATGCTAATATGATGACCGGCTCAGAGGGAGCTTCCCATCTCCAGATTCACGAGGACGAGAGAGGTGTCCAGGATCAGGGTTGATTTTGTGGTGACTGAATGAACCCCTATAATTATCTCAGTTCCGCATAGCGAACGAGGAGGGAAGTAACTTCCTCCTGGATGCCAGAGTGGAGATTAAAGGAGAGGGCAAAGCTGGAGAAGACAGGGGGGTGTGTTCCCATCAAGGAGAGTGTCTACTGGAGATGAGATTGGCCATGCAAGTTCGACTCTGTGTTCTGTGTCTCTGAGTCCTTTTGAAGTGCAACACAGAATGAGGCCCAGACAAGAGGAGTCCTTCAGATTCTCTGAAGCACAGAGACTAATGAACGAGTGCATGCATTAGTGTGCTGTGTGGTCGTGTCGTGGTAAAGGGGTTGCAGTGGAGACGACACAGATTGCCACATACCGTGCCACATGTGAAGCTCTCCTCTTTCCTCTCTGGGACGTACAAACACAGGAGTGTAGAATCCACCGTAACTGTCAAGTGGATGTACAGTATGGTGCATCCTGCCTACATTATACCAACCACTGCAGTCTGTGTGCTTCCAGGGGATTCAAGCATTGCCCAGGGTGGTAGTGTATGCTGGAGGAGACTAACAGACCCTGACTATCTGTCCGGCTCCTGGACACCTTCCGTGGTTGACAACACTATAACAATATTCTCCCCATCTGCTAATGGAGGCAGCGTAAGGGTCACCCTCACCTTCTCGTTACATCACCGCACGCCTGTTGGCCCACGGGGGGAACTGTGCAGTAGTTCAGTACAGATATAGTGTTATGTAGTGTGAAGCTAATGCACACGACTGTCAGTTAACCTTTAATAACCTGAAGCAGTTTGTTTCTGTGGATGGAAAATGAATGTACTGTACGTGGAGCCTCGCACACCTTTTTAATTTGTGTTTCATAACGTCTAAATAATGAGGCTGTTGTGTTCCGTTGAGGCGGTACATTATGTTCCGTGTCCGCCATCCTTGATGAAGCAAATGGGAAGAGCAGGATATTAAAATACAGCAGATGAGGATAATAGGAGACGACGCGAGTGGTAGTGGCTCTGACTAGCGAGGGGATACGCTAGATAACTGCCATGAGGATGGTTAACTGTGTTTAGTGGGATTGAGAGAGGAACAAGGTTGATTCATGCACACGTTAACCTTGTTCACAGAGCCACTGAGGAGTCACAGATATAGTATAGATTCTCCTCTCCGTACGGACAACCATCCTGTAAGAACATACTTTGAGTGCCTGTCTTGGATTTTACAACAAAACGTGGAGACCAGATTCTCACAGGGAAGGGCAGAAGCGTTGCAGCTGTAATTGAGCACAGCAGAACAGCGGTGCTTCACACTTCAAAGGGTTTGGAGATTGGCTGTCATTGAGCAGACAGCTGGCAGATGAAAATCATTTCAACCTGCACATGAGAGGAGACAGTATGTCTGAGCACCATATTCCTGTGTTTGGACAGGAGTTTGCACAAAACACCCACAACAAGGTGCTGCATTCAAATAGACGACAGGCACAAAAAGCCATAAGTAGACACAGCAAAAAGCTTTTGGCTGCACAACATCAGAAGGCGAATCGAGCTCTTTAACACACACCTGGTCATAAAAAAGAACACTGTAGATACTAAAGCAGAGACACAGCCAGATGCTCAGCCAGTGTGTAGTGTCATGGCAGCATCAGCCTGTGACCTTTATAGTTCCTCCTAGTGCTGAGGACTCTTGAGGGCTGGCCCATCATTCAACTGCTAATTAAACCTCATGCTATAATTGCATGGCTGTATTGTGTGTAATTGAGTTGATTAACAAAGTTGTCTGATTTTTCCACTCATTTTTCCGCCTCCCACGCATGGTAAGGAGAGGGTCAGAGGTCGCGCACACCTACACAGTCCCAGCATGCAGCCTCCTGAAGAGGCCTGACTGAACAGTGAGCAGGTCACTGCTGCTCCTCTTACCTGATTCCTCTCATTCCAGCACAGCTGCCGGCTCTAACCATCGAACCACTCACGCTCCTGTTTGTGTTGTCTCTCGTGTATAATTAGCCACTCACCGACCGGAGAGGCATTGTAGTTCGTACACGGTGTTGGTGCTAAGCACTCCGTCTGTCGGAGGTTCGTATGTTTGTGGTTGGTCCAATGCTGGAACGTTGTCTGTCTCCATCACACGGCTGGATCGTTCTTCACGGTATTGTTCTCCTACTTTTGTGCTCGAGTTCCCTCTCCACCAGCCCTCTCTCTTTCTTTTCATCGCTCTCTTCCTCCATCTCTCTAGGGAATCAGAGAGCCCCGGGATTGAATTATCATTCCTAACTGGTCTTAGAAGCTGTGGATAGTGGACTCCATCAGAAAGGGAAGAAAATTAGGCTTTATAATGGATCCTGATGTAATGAAATGCCACTGACCATAATAAGATCAGTCTAAAGGGAGGTTCTGACCCTATAGAGGGCTGCTCGGTGTTGAGCATGCTGTATCTAGTGAGAGTACTTCTCATACTGATTATTGGGTTCCAACTATTCTATTAATTAAAGGGGATTTCACCAGTGAAAGCAAAGAACCATCTCTTGTACAAATCGTCCCACAATCTCTCCAAAGCTCCAAACGAGCAGCCAGCCTAAACCGTGTGACCCTCACAGACTCTCACACCAATGCACAAACAGTGGAAAATGCCAAAATGCTAATGCCAACATTTACCAGTGGCTGGAAGGCAGGGCTGATCAAACAGGGGGAGGTTCTGCGAGGTCGAGGAGAGGGGATTACACATTCGCTCGTCAGACCTGTATTTCACCATCACAGAGCTAGACATGTGGAGAACACTCTAAAGGGATCAGTTGCAGTTACAGTTGCAGTTGCAGCAGCAAGTTGTTGCAGAGACCTCAAAGAAATATGGAAAAGCATACATTGCTTTTGTGACTTTGGTCCTCTAACATCAAGCGCTTCTCTTTCCCTCATAATGTAGTACGTATAAAAACATGCCAATATCCAAACCAGAACCACTCTATCAACAGATTTCGATGCGTCTTGTCGAGCAGCGTCACTATGAACCATGTCTCCTGTTTGGAATGATATACTCTGCTTTATTGCCAAAAATAGATGTCCTGAGAAGACATATTCTACACCCTGCTCCTCTCCCCCCCGCGGTGTCCCCTGTCAGGCCTCTCGGGGACGGCTGTGCTGGTGACCTCCATGGGCTCCTCCTCATCCAGAGACGACGCAGGACAACAGAGGATGGGGTCTGGCTGGGGTCCTTCAATCCACTCCATGAAGTCATCTTCATCATGGTAGGAGATCGCCTGGCCGCTGCTAGCACTGTTGAATGTGGCATCGGGTTGGAACAGGACCCCTTCACAGGACCCTGCAGACACGCTCCGTCCCTGTCCGTGCCAGTTCGGGTCAGGACAGACTCCAACAGAGCTGAAAGGCTGAAACGGTGCTCCACTCGTACTCTGCCGAAACGGCCCGTCAATTATAGTGTGATAAAAGGCTTGGCTTGCTGGTGTCCAACTCTGTGGGAGACAGGGTGGTCTAATGAAGCTCTGTGCACTGCTAGTGGAACCACCCCACTGATTGCAGGTCTCCAAAGCCTGATATCCAACCGCTGGAAACTGTGCTTGGAACGGGTTGTTGTGGGTCCACCCAGGAGGGGAACCCAAATGGCTTCCATTATGCCCAAATCTCTGGTCCATATTAGATTAATCCTCCAAGATATTGCTCCTGAAATATGCAGCTGATTGCCAATTTTGTAACTTGAGAATGAGCTCTAGAATGTTAAATACTCTCAATGGCTTCTATGACATCACAGGTCATCTTTGACACAGTCTCGATTTGTGTCAGAATATATGATTAAGCTAAGAGATGAGAATGGGGAATCGCAATTCAGGATTAATAATTGTATTTATATATATATGTATGTATATTCTGTATATTGTATATACAGAATATTTACACCATCTCCTACACAGACACACTATTTTGCTGTCTCCCATCTCTTGTACACTCTCTCCTAGACCTCAGTCCCCGCATACTTATTGTATCTCCTGTATCCTTTTTGCCTGTCCTCTGAGTGGAGTGACAGTGTAATAGATCAGTACATCTCAGCGTATCACAGGGCAGACTCTCTGGGGAGGGACCGGAGGTCGTTCACAGTCATCAGGGGAGCCATTGGAATGGGGAGAACTCACATGTCAGTGACTGTCATTTTCAGTTATTTTCCTCTGTGCCTCATCTCAGCGTTCCCATCGGGAAGATGTGTACTCATGTTCTTCACATCTGAAACTCTAAATCGTTTTTTCAGTAATGAGAATATAAAGATTTTGATTTGACATTAGCTTTTTTTTTTTTTTTACATACAGTCGTTGAGAGAATTTTGCTATTGAGTTTACTTCATCTAAGATTATTTAAATTCAAATTCCTTTTTCAATAGACTCAATACTCTTAAAATATACAATTTAAGTTTAAAAAAGCGAATGCCTGGGCACTGTGTATTGGCTGGTTCTTTGTGTTACTGCAGAGGAATAACAGTTGGACTTCATCACCATGAGATATAGACGTTATGGAAGACGCAGGGGCCTAATCCACGGTGACCACCTTTCTCTCTGCCTGTCAGTAACTGGGCCAAGAGCTGCCACTGTCGGCAGGAAAGAAAGAGCTGAAACAATCTGCTTTTTTTCCTCTTCATTTTTAATACGTTCTATTATTGTGGAGGGAAGTCATTTCCGTGGCTAATCTCCTTTTGAAATGGATGGGGAAAAAGTCACAGAGTAATATACTTTTGGAGTTTTTTTTATTAATTGAAGACTCATGACTGGGGGAATTGAATTGTACCTGGTTTGGGGAGACTTGGCAGTCCTTGCGAGGGGCACTGGAAGAAATTGATTTAATGCCAGAGAGCTCCTGCTGCAGCTTCTGATTGGGACTATTACTATGGTAACGGTGGTCCTGGCCTAGCTAAGTTACGGTCCACACTTCAGCTTGGGTTCAGAATTCTGTCGAGTAAGAGAGAGACATTAAAACATTAAGAAAAAGAGAGAGAGAGAGAGAGAAATGGCTGTGGGCAGGGGGTGTGGAGCAAGACCAGAGGAGAGGAGGGTGTGGAAATGGATGTCACAGTTAAATGGATTTATTTAGCGTGGCCTTGTGGACTAATCCAGTGAGCCTGCCAGAGGTCAATCTCCTCGTTGGCTCTGCTGGCCTGCTGTGGGGAGGGAGAGCAGCTGGGACAAGCCCTGTCATACTGTAAACGCTTTACATAAACTAGGGATTCGCCCAAAACACTTTGGAGACACCTGAAGCACTCTGGGTTGTCAGATGGCCACTGGATATTTACGCTGAATACCCCCCAAAAACAAATTCCCTCCCCAAAACTATCTTTCCGCCCTCTGAACCAGCAGTTGCCTTGGGCAACCTGGCTCTGTCTTAATATCATGGTTCATTGTGTCTCAGGGTGGTCCCCTGACTGCCTGCCTAGAATGTTCTAAACTGACCTTTAGCTGCTCATTAAGGGCAGTGCTGTGTCTGCAGACAGCCTGAGGCTGTTGTCCTCCAGTTCTCTGTCACCTCTCCGGAACAGTGAGAACTGCTCCACAGATGTGTGAAGCTCCGCCTCCTCGGGGTGTGAAGCTCCGCCTTCTCCTGGTGTGACTGACATGCCGCAGGAACCCTGGTGAACACACACACACACACAGGGAAGCACACGAGTGTCCATCACACACGCACACACACACACACACACACACACAGGGAAGCACACAAGTGTCCATCACACACGCACACACACACACACACACACACACAGGGAAGCACACAAGTGTCCATCACACACGCACACACACACACACACACACACACACACACAGGGAAGCACACGAGTGTCCATCACACACGCACACACACACACACACACACAAGACTTCTGAGGTCGACGTGGGGTTGTCCTGGCTGGGGTTTGTCATTCTCACCATGCACAAGTGTGAATTGGAAAACGGGACGGCCTATCTCTGGTGGGCTTATCCTAAAATAGCTCTCCCAGGGGCACGGTCATCTCAAAGGTAGATACATTATTAGTTGGTTTGTTGGTAATTGGTTTGACACTGAGATCTGCACGTAGTCAATGTTGCTTCTCAAATGGTCTGCTGTCCTGTACAGAATAGCTAGCTGTGCTCATCAAGGCTGATACGACCTCTGACCATTTTTTTCCAAGGTTTTGAAAATGAGAAAGCCTAAACAACAAAGCAATATTGAAGAGCTCTTCAAATAGATTGCATTTCTAGGGTTCAGATCCCTTGTTCATAAGTGTGGCATGGATCAAACGATTGTCTATATTTGCTGTGCAGGTTCACGCATATCATTGTTTCATTCTAAAGGGTAACATTGATTTTGGCTTATAGGTCATTATGGATTTAAAAAAAGTAAATACGTATCACTGTTGTGGGCATGTAACCAATTTTTAAAGCCAATCAATTTTCCCCCCTATTTTGCTTTCCTAAAAAAATCAAAGCTAATTGCAAGAGAAAACCTTTTTGTTCTTTCATGCATATCTTTTGAGAGGTGAGGCTGTGCTGATGAACCAGGCAGGGTCAGACCGTATATGGACATGAGACCTCACATTCTCTGTCTGAAAACAAAAGGTGATCGTGCCTTTTCAGCTGCAGCCCCTACTCCGTGGAATAAACTGACCATTTTGATCAGGTCATCCCCAGCACTGAGACATTTAAATCTCGTCTTAAAACGTATTTTTATTCTTTGGCTTTTGAGTCAGTTTAAGGTCACTCGTTCTTATTGTAATTGTGTTGTTTGTCTGTTGTTCCTACTTATTGTTGTTTTGCCTTAACTGAGGACTTGTACTGCACTTTGGTCGGAATTGGCTGTTTTTAAATGTGCTTTATAAATAAATTGATTGGCTTGTCTGGCTCTTCTTGGCTATGTCGCCCTGAGTCATGGCTGTGTTGAACTTTACTGTTGCGTCAGGCTGTGTGGGCTTTGTCAGGCTCAACTCTACAGACACACCGATAAGATGGCGGAGGGCATCTCTGTCTCCTCAGAATAACGTTAAATGGAGCCAGCACCATTACATCTATTAGTGCCAATCCCAGAACATGACTCACAACGACATGCACTTTCTTTGATGTGCTTCGTTCTATTTCCCTCCATGCGTCTGTTGTTGTTGTTCACTTGTTGTTGTTTAGCTACCTTGGAACCACCTTTAGAAGATGGGATGAGTATATATATGAGAGAGAGAGAGAGGGGGGGGGAGAGAGAGAGAGTATAGAGAGATGAGGGAGAAAGTGTCATTCAAACATGAGACGCACATTTAGGACATGGCCTTGGAGATGTGTGAGACTGGCAGGCCCATGACCCAGAGGCTGCCTGTGTGTGCCCTCCCTCCCACCCTGCCTGCCCTGCTCCACTTCAGGCTTTGAGGACTGTGGGATGGGTGCTTGGATGGCAGGCCTTCTCCAGGGGGTCCGGACTGGGAGTGAGACCCAGACCCAGATTAGAACTGACCCCAAACTGCCTCCCACTGACCTGGATGGGTGTCTATATCTGGAGGGCTTCACTTGGTGTCGTCAGGTAAAAAGATGAGGGCTTCTCAACCTCACAGTGCCTCTATCACTCAGCTCACAGCTTGATGAACATTCACATCGGGCTTTTCAGATAACTTCTATGGTAAACAAATTGATAGTGAGTGTTTGTGATAACGACCAAAACATCAGTTGTTCATCCCAGAGATTTGGAAGACTACCAGCCACGGTGTGTTTTGTGGAACAGGAACACACATTGAAAGTCTGGCTATGTAGAACCAATATGATATCTATTCTATTTCAGATTCCATTCACATCAGATGAAGAAATTAGCAAATAAAGCCTCTTCAGTGTAATTGGTTTCTAGATATTAAAGTAAATACCGAGTGTGGGCTTATGCATGAAGTGAGATGTTATTAAAGTCTGAGTTTTGTTTCACTGTGCTGAAAGGATGTGATTGAACCTGACCCTTCTGTTAGAGACGGCTAATAGAAGGAAATTGGTTTTGGTGGATATTTCACCTTCTGTAGATACACTACTCCATCACATTAAGGGCATTAAAACAACAGACGCTGGTGTTGAAAGAATCTCTGCTATTTATTCTCTGCTGAAAGCAGTTTTCGGGGGGGGGGGGTACTTTTTGTTTAGAGGGTAAATTTGTGATGTCTTGAAACTTGAAAGAATGAAATGAAGGTTGGCAGTTTGTTGTGAAACTCTGTGCTTCTTTGTTTTGTCCCGTGTGTAGGTTTCCAGATAACAGTTTAAACTCCCAAATATGCTATTTCTGTGACTTTGAAGACTTAGGGGAACCAGTTGCAAAAAAATATTTTGTAATATTGTTTGTTGTTAGGTAATCCTTTTGTACAACGGCTTATAACTGAGAAACCCTTTTTTTTCTTTGTTTTCCCATGAATTTGCCTTAATAAGACGTTTAAGACCTGTGAAAATGTGTTCCACTCAAATAACAAACTGGTACTGCATTGCCAAGATAGTTTGTCTCTCAGTATGAGGCTGTGGAGTAAATGATAAAAGTGTTTTGTGCTGGGAAGATTGCAAAAACAGGACAGGTGGATGTATATTTCAGCTCTCCCCTGCCAAGTGGAAGTCTGAAAAATGAATAATCAAAACGTACTTTTGGACGAGTAAGTGTGCTGAATGTTTTTCACATCATCACTACAAAGCAGAATCATCCTCATTATCTGCTGTGACAGAAACACAAACTTTCCCTCCTCAGAGATTGAAAAACACAACAAGACGGGCGGTTAACTGTTAAATATTAGTTTCGAGTTCAAATAAACTTTTAGGACACTTGTTAAGTGTTTTTTTTTTTATATATACACCATTGTGAGGTGTGACCTTTTTTGATATTTTCTATCCATCTCTGTCCTGGTTGTGTTATGTGAACGGCATTGGCAGGCTGGCCCACAGCTGTTCTGATATCTACCCTGTGCTTCCATGCTTCTGTTTGGCCGCACAGCACAGAGGGGTGAACCAGGTCAGAACGGGTCAAAATGGACCTGTGTGTCATACCTCATTTATTAAGAGCAAACAACGTGGGCTAAGCTGTGCTGTTTGAGAAACTAAATCATTTCCTGTAGACCAGACAGCCAATCAATAGTGCTCTCCAGTGACAGCTGAGCACTCTGATTTCCCCCCTGCAGAGTCCCAGTGTTTGTTTACCAATACCAAGCCAGACAGTGGAGGAGTCTAAGTCCAATCCAACATCACCCATAGAGAAGAGCTGCGAGATGTCCTCCACTTCAGTGAAATATCTAAATGCGAATGTTTTTGATGGGGCAGTTGACAGGCTGGCTGGCTGGCTGGCTGGCTGGCTGGCTGGCTGGCAGGCAGGCAGGCAGGCAGGTTGGTTGGATGGCAGGCAGGCAGGCAGGCAGGCAGGCAGGCAGGCAGGCAGGCACTGGACTATATTGAGGCTTCTAAAACAAACCCGGTGTGCTGGAGATTAAGAGCAAGCTGTGCACCCAGTATTTAGTGGGCCGGGAAATGGGAGAGACAGAGAGACCGGTTTGGCGTATCACAGGACAGAAGGCAAGAGAGTAGGCCAAAAGCCATTGTGAGTTTGGTTTGGTTTAGCGTGGCACACCAGGGGTTAGTGAAGGGAGGAGCTTACAGCCTCTGGAGAGAGAGAGACACACACAGACAGAAACAGAGAGGGATAGATTTATTGAGCATTAATTAGTGAAGTAAGTTATATTATTGGTAACATGGCTGGCTGTGTCGTGGTGTTTATCTCTGCAGCTCATAAATCCATATAGGCTTATTGAGAAAGGTTTATCTCTGTATGACCACAGAGATTACAGGACAAGGACCACTTCCTGGGTTGGTTGGTAGGTAATTAATTATGCTGCTTTAAAATTGCTTCATGGTGAGAACAAACCACCCGGATCTCTTTGTCACATGATTGCATTCGGCTGGTGAATCATGTCAAATGCAGATATTGATCTGAACGTTTCCTCTGAACGATCCCGCTAATGTGATTTTCCAGCCCAACACTCCTCCCTCTCTGACTCACCTCAACACCTCTGGAGCCCATGTCTAAACTGCCTGCACACTGCAGCACAGCTTCTGGATCCTGTACACATTCAGCATTACTGTATGACAGGAAGAATGATTGTTATGGTGACCCATGTTCTAAACGGAGGCAGCTCATTTAATGTAGGTGCCAACAGACAAGGCAATGGGGATGAGGTATGCCAGTTAGTTCCTCAGAAATTTTCCCCCAGAAAAACCCAATTAAGCTCAGGAAAGACAGCAGAACGACAAGGGTCACCTTGTTCCTCTTAAAGGAATGACATAATGGCAGTCTGTAATAATGGGGTATGTTCCTGCTCTCTTCTCACTCTCTGCTTATGTGTGATATCCTGCCCTTCCTCACGCCATCTCGCGCTTTCAGTCTCCCTTCATCTCTCTGCTCGGCGGTAAAAGGTGGACGAATTCTCAAGTCCAAATGTCTGGAGATTCTTCAAGTGGCAATTTAATGAGGGTGCCTGTTTATGGTGCGAAAATAAGGGTTGCTCTTTCCCTTGCTATCACAGTTTCTCTCTCTCTCATTCTGTTTCCCTTTTTTATGTGTTTGTGGCTGTGTGTGCATGGGTGTGTGTTGCTGTGGTGTGTGTATGTGTGTGTGTGTGTGTGCATGTGATCGTGTGTTTGACAAGTATAATTTCACAGAAGGGCTAGCAGCAGACAAACGACGTGTCCAGGTGGGAAGTGCTTATCAGGCACATTGTAACTCCATGGCAGAAGGCAGAAGGCAGTAAAGGCAGAGACAGGGGAGGAAAACTGAAATAAACAGATCAGTATGAAGCAGAAGAACAAAAGTAAATATAGCTGCAAGCAGCAATGAGGTGGCCAAACCAGTAAAGCAGGTAAAATGAATGAAAAACATTTTAGAAATCCTCAGAACAGGGTTCTGAGTAAATGCAGCTCTGAATCCATCAAAGATTTTCTGAGATACGACCCAACTTCCTGTTTGCTGGCTTTGCTACTACCCAAAAAAAACATCAAAAGAATGTGTGACCCCACTGTAACTGCTTCCCAAAGGAGTAAAAACTTCAAACGATGGTTTGGGGTAGTTATATCATCCCTTCACACTAATCTAGAACCATATTTTCTGATTCGGAGCCATCACAGAGCCAGTTCTACAGAGGTCACCATTTCTGACGGCCGTCAGAATGTGTGACCCCAAAATAAACCCTCCAAAAAATGTGTGACCCCACTGTAACTGCTTCCCAAAGGAGAAAAAACTTCAAACAATCGTTTGGGGTTGTTATATCATCCCTTCACACTAATCTGGAACCATATTTTCTGATTTGGAGCCATCACAGAGCCAGTTCCACAGAGGTCACCATTTCTGACAGCCGTCAGAATGTGTGACCCCCAAAAAAACCTCCAAAAAATGTGTGAACCCACCATAACTGCTTCCCAAAGGTATTGAAACTTCGAATGATGGTTTGGGGTAGTTATTTCATCCCTTCACACTAATCTGGACCCATGTTTTCTGATTCTGAGTCATCATAGAATCACATCATATTTTCAAGCCAAGGAATGAGAGGGGGCTTTTTCAGCCCACAATATCCTGAAATGTTGTGTGTGCGTCTCGCCAAGCTCGCGCGTGCGTCAGGGAAAGGCTGAGTGTGTGAGAATGTGGAGTGCTTACGCGCTGAGGAGAAGAGGGAGAAATTACATTGGAAATCTCCCTAGCAATTAGCTAAGCATGCATGTTTCAATTATTCACTAAAAATCTACTTATCATCTTACAGTCAACCTTTTCTCAGATTTGTGTAATAAACATTCTCAAGTGTCTTCCTATAAACTTTTGATTGTTATCAGAGTATCAGTTTTTGACTGGCGGATGTGTAAAGCATTATTTTAGTGTGTGCGATAAATTCGATTTAATTTATATTAAACATTTTTAGAGATATGAACTTTCCTTTGCACATGGTAACATGTTATTGTGTCAACAAGAGATTTCAACAAGAGATTTCCTCCTTACGGAGAAATCCTACTTAGAATACGTAGAAACACTTAAGGTGGCTTCGCCGCTTCGCGGCTTGGCCACCAAATAGACAGAGGGCCCACGGGGCTGAGGGCATTCATCATGTTTACAGGTTTGTGATGTGCTTCTCTTAGTATCTCTCCGTCACTGCCACGAGGGCTGTTTGGCGGTCGTGGTGCGCTGGGGGAACAGGATTAGTCATGAGCAAAGCTGAGGACCTTCTGATTTCCATATTCCACACACACGCGTTCGCTGACATGCACGAGCACGGAAGGTTAAGGAGCAGGGCTCCGTATTTGACATTGTTTTGCGTGTATAAACCAAACAGACTTGACACCACCTACATATTTGTTTTCGTTGAATGTAATTGTCTTTTTATGGTGCTCGTACGGGACTGACGGCGTGATCTTAATTGATTACAGCTGTGCCGCCATTTACTCCAGAATTTAAATTGCCCTGGTTTTCAAATCTGACGGTCATAAATATGGACCTATGAATATAAATGAACCTGGACCAGAAACTGCATTGAGCAGTGTGTGTTTGTGCCGTGTTTTGAAAAGACTGTCAATCACACGTCCGTTTGAACTCCTGCAACAGTGATAGCACTGAAAACAGAGGATTCCCAGTCCCGTGTTAGTAACACATATCTGTACTGATCTGTACTAGGAAACACTTTCAAACATCAATGTCTTTTGACCACCTGCTCACTGTTCATATCACAACTGACACACTAAGAGTCTACGGCAGGTTGGTATAGGCAGTATCCATTGCTCCAGACTACTCTACTCTACTTCCCTCCGTTTTTGGTCTCCATTTAACGAGCCAATAGGACGTCTCACACCACCGAATCCAGCTGCTTCACTGTGCCTAATTACTGCTGTCTGGATAATCGTGTGTAGCTACAACACTGCTGGGATCCCAGCAGCTCTTTGATGGATCTGACGCGTTGAGCTGCAGAGAAATTCGAATGGGGAACAGCAGCTGTTTTTCGCTGACACGGCTCAGGCTGTTCCTGCAGACATGCCACTGTGCATGCAGCATTTGTTTTCTTTAATATTGTATGATCCTGTGTGTGTGTGAGTGCCCGATAATGGATGAATTTGTGTTCACCCCCTGTGTGATAAGTGGGGAGTCCACGACAACATGGCTGGCTTGATTTCCCGCTCTGGACATTCATCACACTCTGCTGTTCAGCTCACTGAAATAGCAAAAGGTCCAAAAAACCCTTATCATCAAAGTACATTCTTTACGGTCTTGGTCTCATCCATCTTAAAGAGTCCCTAATCAGCTGCTGTTATTCATGGCCTAAATGTACCTACATTTAGGGCATTTGTCAAATGTAACATTTACTCTGATGTCTCAATGTTTGTTTATATTAAGTCTGTGTGTAAATGTGGCTCACTGTTTTCTACACAGCTTGTCAAAAAATTCCCCATCAGAAACTGGGCTCCAGGGCACAAACTGAGGAGTAATTGCCCACACTACAGATCGGCAGGGTGTGCACCAGGTCAGGGGTTGTGGAGCAGTAAGACAGGTTTTGTCCTTTTACCCCAGGGCTGGTTACACAGGGCTGTGTAGACAGGTACTGATTGGTCCTTTAACCCCAGGGCTGGTTACACAGGGCTGTGTAGACAGGTACTGATTGGTCCTTTAACCCCAGGGCTGGTTACACAATGTTGAACTGGGTGAGGACATCCTGGGAGTTTCTTGAAACACACACACACATAAACAGGCAGGAACTTTGATGACTGTTAACAGAGCAACCATGTGTGTTTGCTCGTAGCATGCTGTGACTGGGACAGAATTTAAGAATGTTAACGTAATTGTTATTGGTTTTCGTGTGTGTGTATGTGTGCTCAATTATTGTGGACTTTGTTAGATGAAGAAAAAGGTTGTGTGTGTCTGTGGGTGTTTGTGCTCAACGAGGCCCACAACCCTTTCTAGGTATACAAGATGATTTTCAATCTTGTTCTGTGGGATTTTCAATCAATCAATCAAAACCTCTCCTGTATAGTGAAAACAGGCATTTTTCTATTTGTGTGCTTGTTTTATGCGAAGAGGGAGAGGTCTATTTAAAACACCTTTAGGCTGAGCTCTGGTTCTGGACAGTTCTGTGATTGTTCTCTAATCATAGCTCTGCATGCCAAGACTGTTAAAATATTCATGCTGGAGCTCATTCGGCCCATGGAGAGACACCGGTGTCATTACAGCCATGACAGCTTTGTCATTAAATTTGACTGGAGACAGCAGTTAAAAGACAGTGATTCTCTGAAAAGAGACATCTCATCGCCGAAGAGAAGATCATAGAGCACTGCATTTCAACATTCATATTTTTAGTTTTGTTGGACAGATAGAAAGTATGGGTTTAATCTACCTTGTGGTATGATACGATGACCTCATCTCTTTATGTCTAGTACAGGGGTGGCCAACCCTGGTCCTCGAGAGCCTCAGTCCTGCATGTTTTAGATGTTTCCCTGCTCCACCACACCTGATTCAAATGAATGGTCGTTATCCAAGCCTGAGACTGATCGTTTATTTGAATCAGGTGTGCTGGAGCAGGGAAACATCTAAAACATGCAGGACTGAGGCTCTCGAGGACCAGGGTTGGCCACCCCTGTAGGATTATGAGCATAGTTGGGGTTGTGAGGTGGGAAACATACACTTTAAAGGTATATAAGGCATCAGGTTAAGTGTGCGTACAATGTAGGCTGAGGCCTTATAGCAGGTGCCTGGGTTTGAATCCAGCCCGAGCCATTTCCTGCATTTCCTCCCACCTCTCTCTTCCTTTTCCTGTAGCTCTTCACTAACTCTTAAAGAAGAAAATTCCCTCAAAAAGCGTGCAAGTCAAGCAGGGAAAATCTCCCTTCCTCGTTTACCTCCTTTTGTGTCTCAGTGGACAAAAGAAAGGTTTGATGCTTTATCTACGCCCTCCACCACAACCTCTCCGCTCCTATAGGGCTGTTGAGACCCGTCTGTGTCCTAATCTCAACCAAACCTCTCTCGATTCCTGGCCACAAATTTCTGTTAACTCTGCTTCATCTCTCTCTGTCGCACTCTAGGCTGCACAAGTTCTTCAGGCGGTACACAGGAGTACAACATTAGGACAGACGTGAATGTGCTCTCCCAAATCATGACCTAGATGACAAGATCATTATCTGATTATCCCATGAGCTATGGTGTCTGGCGATCCTGGCTAAAAGGACTGCTTTGCCTTTTGGACAGTTTTAGGCTGTTGCCGTGTGTGTTTGAATGAGTGTTTTTTTATTTTATTAAACATGTTCCTTTTGTTGTCCCTCCCTAAGCTCCTTTTTCTGGGGTGAATATCACCTTGTCCTTCACCCAGCACATTAGACTGTTCTTGTAACCACTTGCCCTCCTGCAGTCTCTCTCATTCTCTCCCTCCCTCTCTTTCTTTCGGTGGCACTCAACTAGACCATTATCCCCCTGCCTCTTACTCACCGTAGCTTTGCTTTAAAGAGTTATGGAATTGTTCTTGCGGAAAGTGTTTTCCTTCCAAGCAGTTGAGATTAGCATCTCAACTTCCCATCAAATCTCCTTGCATATAGTGCTCATAGTGTCTCCAGAACCCTATGTTCACGTTATAAAGCTTTCTTACTGCAGACGGCTTTTGATTTCTGTTAAATAAAAAGAAGACAATCAGACGTATTGTTAATTATCATCTTAAATATATATTTTATTTTTTAAATCATTTTCTTTTCATTAACCGAGAGCTGAGATGTGCGGTGCGTACGGATGGATCAAGCGTGTACATGCAAACAATTCTGTCTGGTGAGTGTACAACGTGCATGCGTGTGTCTCAAAGGGGGGGGGGGTGAAATGATGAACGAATCTTAGCATGTGTGAGCGAGGACAGCCAGTATGACAGCTGCAGCTATTAAACACAAAGATCACAGTAATTCCAGTATTGACTGTGTTTTCCAAATCAAGAAAAATACTGAAACACGCCATCCATCTTTTTTCATGGGATTGTCTGTTAGAATTCAGTAAAGGATCTTCAAAGTACACAATTGTCTCAAAATGTGTGTGGTTGTGGTCAAAGAGCGGTACAAGTCTGGCTAGGTGTGGTCAGAGTCTGGTTTATAACCACAACCTCAGCGATCAGCGTTCATCCGACGTAGTTTGGCCGGGAGGTTGTCTTCCGGCCGGCCCCCTGCATGGGGCTGAGGAGGGGGGGCTGGAGCAGGGGTGGGGGGCGGGCTAAGCTGGTGCAGGTCTCCAGTGGACTGGGTCACGGATTCAAAGCCCAGCTTCAGGGCCTTGAGCTGCAGCCGTGTCTCAGCCTCGGGGCCGGGGGAGGAGCTGAGGCGCTGGAGCTTGAGGGGCAGGTCTCCCGTGCTGCAGGCTCTCTCTGAGTGTTGGGAGCTCAGCATCAGCACCTTCCTCTGGAGGTCCTCCTTCCCGGACGAGCTCATCCTCTGCAGCTTGCTCGGCAGCCGTCCGCCGCCCGACCCCCCCGCGCCCCCCCCGCTCCTCCGCCGCGTGGATGCAGTCCACTGAGAAGACGCGCTCGCGGCGCGGGCCGCCGCGGCCCTCGCCCAGGGCGGGGGTGGACAGGGGCGAGGGCAGGGACGTCTTCTCCTCGTGCTCCTTGACGCTGTGGGGAGGCGTGGGCACCTCGAAGTGATTGTGGAACTGGGAGTAGTCCACCCGGAAGAAGCCCTCCTCAAGGGACATGACGGGCAGGAAGCGGTGGCCCCACAGGACCTCGTCCTCCGTGTAGGAGGTCCGTGCCTGACACGTCATCCCTGAGAGAGAGAGACAGAGAGAGAGAGGGGAAGAGAGAGGGAGGGAGAGAGAGAGAGAGAGAGAGAGAGAGAGAGAGAGAGAGAGAGAGAGAGAGAGAGAGAGAGAGAGAGAGAGAGAGAGAGAGAGGGGGGAAGAGAGAAAGAGAGACAGAGAGAGAGAGAGAGAGAGAGAGAGAGAGAGAGAGAGAGAGAGAGAGAGAGGGAGAGGGAGGGGGAGGGGGAGGGGGAGGGGGAGGGGGGAGGGGGAGAGGGAGAGGGAGAGGGAGAGGGAGAGGGAGAGGGAGAGGGAGAGAGGGGGGGGAGAGAGAGAGAGAGAGAGAGAGAGAGAGAGAGAGAGAGAGAGAGAGGGAGGGGAGGAGGGAGAGGGAGAGAGTTGCTGGCATTAATTGCAAGCAATGCATTCTGTCGGCCTGTAATAGCAGATGTTGGCTTGTGGTTCTTGTGGTTCAGTGACCTCCAAAACAATTAAGAGGAAGACAGAGAAAATTGAAGCCCTTTTTCATCCTGTCCTTTTAATCCCCTTCCATTCTTCCTTCTCTCTATGTCTTTTCTCTGTGGAATGAAACTTCTTTCATGAATAGGTCAGGCACAGGCAGCCTATCCCGGTCCCATGCAAGGTTGATTTTACTACGGCTCCAGCCGTAAGTCTAATAGGAGAGATGCCTGTCATTCCTCACATGGCTCGTAAAACCAGCCATGGCACGGTCACACATCGATTGGCCTTCCCTAATGGCTTTTGCTGCAACTGTCCCTGAGATAAACACGGAGTAGGGAAGGGTTGTTTAGTATGACTGCGCACTCGTTAAGTCTGTGTAAAGGAGCAGAAGCACAACATCACTGGCATCCTGCGGAGTCTTCCACACGTGTCATCGTCACGGCTGCTCCCTGCTGGGTCGTCACCAGGGCGCCCCACCAATCTGACCTACTTCCTAATGAACACAGGGTCAAATCGAACTCAATCAATTAGATACGATTTGTTCTGTGAACACAGATCGTGAGCTGTTGTTGGTTTCTCCTTGGGCTGATTAGCTGTCTCAGAACACCATTCACAAGTCTACGTCAGTGCAACAGTCATGTGTCGAAATGGCACCTCCATCAGTGGTGCCAAAGATTTATCGTCACTTTTGTGTCTCACGAGTTCACGCTCGGATCTGTGTTCAAAGTGACGATGCCAAAGTTCTGTCTTTGAACAAAATTTCACCTTCGATTATTTCCCTCTGTATCGGAGACCCTTGGAGATCAATAAGCACTTTTGAAAGTGCTCGACAGCACAGCCGCTTTCCGACCCAGTGGCTCTGTCAAGGCTCCTATCATGTTTTTGTTAAACAGGGCCTCAACTCTGGCTTTGTGACAGACCACTGACAGGACCATCACAACCTCGGTCAACCCCAGGCCTGAAGACTTTGTCTGAGGTGAAAAATCTGGAGAAAAAAAAAAACCCTGCAGCTTTCCAATAGCTAGAGCTCACCAGGCTATATCGATGCTTGCATATTGCTGTGACTTACAGTCCAATGCAGTCCAGTGCCAGGCTTAGTCTTGGACCATGACATGCTTGGGGAAAGCCTTCTCCTGCCATACCCGTCGGTGACCGTGACACGGCTCCGAGGGAGCCTGGTTCTTCTCTCCTGTGTCCCTTCAGGTGTCTGGCCCCAACAACACCTTCTGTTTTGTGGGTCTTGCATTGATAGGAGAGCTTCCGAAAAACAAAGCCGCTGTCGGATGTCCCTCAGGAAGAAGGCTTTGTTTAAAACATTGGCGCCAGTCTGAACTGGATTCCTTTCACTGGCATTTCCATAATGATATGCCCTTTCAGCTGGACTGAAAAATCCATCTTGGGATTTTCCTTTCTCAGACAAACATATACGCAGGCAGTCATGAACCAAATTCCTGACTAACTGAATGACAGATTGCACATTAATGCAAATACACATCGACGCACACACAGAGTTGCTCCCGGGCGCATTTGGTTTTCATCTCATCAGTATGTGGATGGCTGTGCCTGCATTAGCCAAGAGACAGAAATATCAAGCTCACGTGTCTGTGCAGCAGAACACTGGGGTGTGCCGCAAGGACGCCAGGAGACTGATAGCTGTTTATCAAGCGGGGGAGATCCATGATATCCTGGAAAGTTTTATGTCTTGGACACAAACCTGTCCAGGGACGCATAGATCAGGAGCGGGAGGTGGGGGAGGGTGGTGGGGGAGGGTGTTGAGGACACCTGCAGAGGGCAACGATGCATCTCATCAGCCGTTCCTCCTCCCCTCCTGCCTTCCATCCACACCATAACAAGCCGCTGCCAGTGTTAATGACATTATCAACAGAGCACAGAGCGTGCTGCCTGCTTGGCTGGATGCCTGTCTGGCTGGGGCTCCCCTCCACTGTGCTAAGCCTATTCAGCTCCACGCTTTTGGCCCCCAACAATGACAAAAGAGGGGAGGGGAGAGAGATAGGAGGACAGTTCAGATGAAAGGGAAAGGAAACAAGAAGAGAGAATGTGTGCGACGAGAAGAAAATGCAAAGATGCCCTTACAGGGAAAGATAGGTTTTCTTTTGTACTTGTATGTTGAACTTGTTGGGGAGAATTCCAATGCTTTATGCAAAGTGGAGAGTCTTAATTCTGCCGAGGGCATGCACACGTCTGCTTGTACTTTACGGCTGAGTATACCAGGTCTCTGTTTCAATATGACTCCAGAATTGTGCTGTTTGAAAAATGGAGTGGAGCGTCTACTGACTGAACCCCGAGCTCATGCATCAAAGTGACACACGCTTCTATGACCACCGACTTTTATTATGCATGAAGCAGGGATAAAAACGATTGGGGCTGTAACAAAATATCCCCCATAATTCAATCAGGGGAGCCATTTGGTTGTGTTCTTCCTAGCCTAACTTTAGCACAGCCTGTTTCCTAAGAGCAGTCAGGAGGCTTAGAGGGCTGTTACCTTACTGTACAGACAAATCAGGCATCTTCCTGGAGCCAAGGTACATGGAAGAAAGGTGGATGGAAGGTCTTACCTGTGGTCTCCACGATGCCTTCCAAGATGACGACGATCTCAAACTGCTCGTTCATGAGGGAACGCTGAGACAGCTCAAAGAAGGGGCTCTTGGGGGTGATCTCATGACAGATGGTCAAGGGGGACACCAGGAAGAGCTGGTCGGCCCCTGTCCCGAAGCCCACGTCAAGTTCACACTGGTCCAAAGGTAGAAACTCCCCCTCGGGGGTCTGGCGTGACTGTAAGAGGCGACACAGGGAGGGGGGGGGGGGGGGGGGGGGGGGGGGGGTCAGGGGGGTAGGATGGAACAAACGAAATAAATGCATTTTCTCTCAGTAGTGTAAGACAGGTGGTGAGATTATGAAGAGTGAAGCAAAACAGCCCCAGGCCACGGCTGCTCTGGAGACTGTCGGCTCGTCTAATCGTTTCCTGTTTGTTATTTACAGAGTGCCTCTTCCTCTCTACTGTACTCTCATCTCCGCAGCAGCTCATTCCTCACACGACCTGGATGTCCCTTCTCTTTAACCTGAGCAGCTACACACCACAAGCTTACTGTGGTCATTTGGAAGATGAGAACACACTCACTTACACACACTAACACACACACACACAGAGGGCATCACCAGAGGGCATCTCCTCCTTTAAATATTCATGGGAGCCGTGAACACAGAGGTCGTAGGCTTGGCTCTTCACATCGATTCACTGGGAGCTTGCGAGGGGGTGGATAGACCAGCCATGTTTAGACAGGCTCTGCCCACATAGTGTTAACTGGTGCAGAAGTATTTAATTACCCAGATGAAGACAGGGCACAATGCTATGGTCTCTGCTGTCTGATCTACACCGAGGCAAATACACTCTCCAGGAATGGATGGTGACAGTCACACACACACACACAAACACAAACTGAACACATGCAGGCATGCATGCTCTTATGAACAAAAGCCAATGTACTCAGATATGCACAAGAACACATAATGTAATTGCCACAAGAACACCAGCAAGTTTCAGTTGCTAAGCAGATCCATGCATGCACACACCACACACACATGAACAGAGATGTGGAGCAAAGCCGTAACATCGGCGAGGCCATTGTAGTTTATACCTCTGCTCGTTTCATGCCAAGCCATGCCAACCCGTCTAGGCCCCAACCTCCACACACACACCTCCAACCCCGCCCCCTACCTTGATCTTTATTACAAGCACCCTAACTCTCTCCTTCTCTCTCTGTCTTTCTCTCTGCTAAGGATTCATTTGCTCAAATTATTCCTCTTTATTTCCAATTAGTTTTAAGTTAAGGGGTGTTCTTGTTTTAAACTCTTTGAAAAGAAAGTTTGAAGTCATTTCTTTTTCATTCTCTGTCTGCAAAACGTCCTTCAAAATGAGTTGAGTAGTTTTCCGACTTTTATCTCAATTCTTTAGCTCTACCTTCAAAATAATTAGGATGCTGTGTCAACCACAACTCCCACCCACACACTCACTTCCTCTGTTATTCTACCTCCAACACACATGCCATTTCTGTACACCGCACCCCCACATTGTCAAACCATTCCACCTCTCCTCTTCTCTCCTCTCTCTCCTAGTCTATCATCTCCTCTTTCTCTTCTTCCATCCTCTTCTCTCTCTCCTCTTCTCTCCTCTCTCCTATTCTATCCTCTCTCTCCTCGTCCATCCTCTTCTCTCCTCCCTCTCCTATTCCATCCTCTCCTCTCTCTCCTCTTCTCTCCTCTCTCTCCTCTTCCATCCTCTCCTCTCTCTCCTCTTCTACCCTCCCTCTCCTATCTTCTCTCCTTTCCGCGGCCTGATGCTATATCGAGATCCTCTCTTGCTGCCTCCTACCTGCATGTCATGAACCTCTGTGAGGGCCCTTGATAGAATACCCAAACACACTCAGATACATCATTCTTGCAAACCCATCTCCCTCTCAAAACACACATTATGATCTGCCCCATCATTGAAACATGATAGATTCCTTCACTCCTCACAGTGGATCTACGACTCCTCTGGGTTAGGCCTGACCTCCGTGTACGTTGCCCTGTGTTTCAGCTTCTGATCACATCCTATGGAGAGGACAGAAATACATATCTGTATGTCGTATACATCAAAATACAAACTAGACTCAGCTGGATTCAGGTTGTAAAGTTGTGTTTGTTTTAGAAACGGGGGTTTGTGTTTCTTTGCACTGTCAAGTGTTTTTCAATCCATTGAAGGCCACACGTTTGTTTGTCATTGTTGTTCCATGTGGGTTATTTCACCACGGCCTTGAGCCATTTAACTTTTTACTGCCTTCCTCTGTCGGTTAAGATTAAAACAATGGATGACTATGTGAACACTGACACGCAAATCTTCTTACATCCGCCTGTGGCACTTCACTCTCAGAGTAGAAGATTGTGAGATAGCTCTGTTGGTGCATAACCCATCTCTTTGTAATTCTCCAGTCATGTTCAAACAAATATAAAGTTCTCTGCCGCACCTAACAAACATCCAAGCCTTCCCCAGATGGGATGAATCAGACAGTCAGGCCTCATATTGATTCGTGGCGAGCACATCTAAATGCAAAATGTGTCTAAAACACTGTCTGATACAATGCATGGTCTGCATGATCTAAAGCCTTTTAACCAGACAGCATGACCCTCCCTACCTTCATTAGTAGGATTGCGTCTCACTGGCGTTTGAATCTCCCTATTCCTAGAGTGCAGCGCATGGAGAGGTGCTAAACAATATTGTTTGACCCTAAAGAGCCTTGATCTTCCATATCTTCACAGCTCCGTGCCTCTTCCCCCTCTGAGCCCTCATCGATCAGGGCTCAGATGGCATGCGACCAGCACACAGGGAGAGGCTCAGGTGAAGGGGAGTGGAGAAAGTGGTAGAAGAGGGCCTTGGCTCAGCTTCCTTCCGGTAGTCCTGAAATGAGTATTCCTGGGAAATAATAGGATCTACTTTGAAATGTAAATTGGACTATTTTGTAATTTTTCACACTCAGCTAAGGTTCTCTCTTTCTCTCCAACTGGGTTGAATTTGCGGGGTGATGCTCATTGGCTCAGACAGGGGTGGTTAGTGAGGGCTCCTGTGTGGACAGCCATAGCAGGAACGGGCTTAATATTGTCAGGCCGTACCACGGTAGAAGGTTGAGGCTGAGGGGATTACATTGGCGCACTCAGAGAACCCAGTCTGACATGTCTCCTGTAACCGGCAAATGTTGCCACCATATGAGCAATATAAAAGCGTGCCATGAATCTCTTCGTTGTTCTTTGTCCACTAGGGCATCAAAATTCTCTCACCCATGTCCATCCATATCCTGAAACATTCATTCTTCATCGGCCATGCAAAAGCCGTTGTATAGCAGCGACATGAAATCGAAATAACACTCATACACTTACACCTCTCCTGCTTCACGCTTGACCATCTCAACTGGAATGGAAAAGAATGCTGCATGGAAATGGCTTCGTAGACTTGAAGGTTCTGAGGGAATGGGCATGTGTACGTGTGTGTATATGTGTGTGTGTACACATACATCAAGTGGGTACTTTACTCTAAATATTATGTAGTGGTACTGCCGTACAGAGAAAGCACCCATATTGTGGTAACATTAGCATTTCAGACATCTTGGAGTTCAATGCCTGCAGGGCCATTTTCTAGCACTCTACCCTCACTTTATACGTTGTCTCTGTTCTTATTAGAAAAGGAAAATCGATGTCCAGGTGCCCCTAACTCTGCTGCTCAGAAGACAGTCTGACAGTCTCGAGAACACCCGGTGATGAACTCTTGGGTTCCCCCTCTGCCCCTGCTTTCACTCTTTGTTCTCTCTCTATCTCTCATTTATGTGCCTGAGCTGTTCCATGAGACAGGGAGCGGGGCCAGCTTGGCTTTGTAAAGCAGAGTTTGGATGGGCGATGGTGTGACACAGTTTGACAGTTCTGATTGGTCTGTTTCTGTGCCCTGCAAGAAGGAGCAGTCTCCCAGTAATCAGACACATAGCTCCAGCAGTCCAATGTAACGCCAGCAAACACACAACACTCTCCCAAACACACAACACTCTCCCAAACACACAACACTCTCCCAAACACCAACAGGCTGTCTGTCAGTAATCATACCCACACTGGTCACTCCGTTTCTTCACCTCAAGATTCCTGTCAAATCATCTGGCAAAATTCCAACCGAAATGACTCGCCCACTTTCGACATCTTACAAAGGATGTTGCCTGCAGAGCCACTCCAGGCTTGATGTGTAGATGTGTGGTTGGAGTGTGGACTTGGGTTTTGATTAGTCTGTCCTGGAGTCCATAGGAGAGTGGCTCACAGGCAGGAACCACGGTGAATTAATCCGTAGCAATTTTAGTCATGCGCTAGACTTTGATTTGCATTTTTTTTTTCGTATATATATTCTGTTTCTTTACAGCAAAAATATAGATTATGAATATTGTCTAAAATACTGAATTTAGGGAGTAGAGGAAGGGGGTGATTCAACAGCACCACCATCACCTCTCTACAAGTACTGCACAGCAAAGATTAGGATATCTATTGTCAGACAATTCACTAGTGTATCCCTGTTTCCTGTTATTAAATGCAACATTTACAATTCAGTACCCTCCTTCCTGAGTCAGACACATATGATTATTTGTACAGATATAGACATATACTGTATATGAACATGCACAATGTTGGTTTGGTAGTAACTGTGGTGTGTGAAGTGAAGGTGCAGAGGCTGGGTGTGTCTGGGAGGCTGGGGTTGGCTCTATCCTGGCCCCCTCAGGGACACAGGGGCTGGGTGTGTCTGGGAGGCTGGGGTTGGCTCTATCCTGGCCCCCTCAGGGACACAGGGGCTGGGTGTGTCTGGGAGGCTGGGGTTGGCTCTATCCTGGCCCCCTCAGGGACACAGGGGCTGGGTGTGTCTGGGAGGCTGGGGTTGGCTCTATCCTGGCCCCCTCAGGGACACAGGGGCTGGGTGTGTCTGGGAGGCTGGGGTTGGCTCTATCCTGGCCCCCTCAGGGACACAGGGGCTGGGTGTGTCTGGGAGGCTGGGGTTGGCTCTATCCTGGCCCCCTCAGGGACACAGGGGCTGGGTGTGTCTGGGAGGCTGGGGTTGGCTCTATCCTGGCCCCCTCAGGGACACAGGGGCTGTGCTGCCTGGGGAGCAGTGTCCTCTCTGCAGTCTGCCCGTGACAGTGGAGAGTCCGGCCTTGTCTCTGGCTACTTCTCTCTCGGGCACGCTGTATGCATGCGTCATTACCCTGAGTTTGGGGCTGCTCAATGTGCTGTGCTGATGTGGAAACCCAGGGGGACACAGACATAAACTCCAAGTGCCTGGCTAATGCTGTTTGTCTTCTTTACAGCTCATTTTGCACTCTGGACGTGGATGTGGCTGAAAGCAGCTCGACTGGTTCGTAATCACCTCCTATGCGATAGCACAGAGAGGGGATTCATCAGGAGTTCCACAGTAGATGGAGTTGTAAAAAGGTCTTTACAACATGAAAATTCCCTTAGGAGAGGGGGGGGGGGGGGTATTCTTGGAAAGTCAGTCATTGACTGATTGGTTTAATATCCCTTTATTAAATCAGTGATATTAAGACGGCTCTGATCTTGTGTGGGATATGTGATTATTCATTTGCAAAGATTTTCCTTGTTGGATTTCCAAAGTGTTGTGGCATTTAGATATAGTTTTCTCAGTCATTCTACATGTTTAAGATAAAATAAATTATTGAAAAGAGTTGCATGGAGAAATGACCAATAACTGAATTAAGTCAAATTCTATCGCATGCTTCCTTTTAAAAGCTTGCGCAACAAAAAGAACAGTTTAAGCGTTCTTTGCTGGATAACTGGATTCTTTACATGTCACAGTGTGTCCTTGAGCACCAGGAGCTCTCCTGACAGCAGGGGTATGTGCATGCATGGCGGACACCTTGTTTCACTTTCAAACCACAGTCTCAAAGCCAATGTCCCTGTCATGACAGCTCACTGATACCTGACCAGAACCAACCATTAAACCGAGTGGACCTCTAACTGGCCCTAACTGAGAAGTGACCAATGGTAGATACCGCACTGGTCTAGACGGGCACCTGGTTACCCTGCCTGCCTTATCAGATCTTTGTTATACCTGTCTGTTGCTCAGACACAAATCCATCTCACTACTAATGGATTAATTTAATGCTATATAAATCCTTTTTTGTCTGACAAGATGCATACTGTGGATGGGGCCCGTTTACAATTAATCTTAGATTAATTCCAGTCTTGAACATGATGTTCACCAATGCAGTGGTTTCCACTCTGCCCGTTTGTGAGTTGTCATTCTGTCTAACCTCAGTCCAGAAAGGACTCTTACAGGTGTTGTATTACTGCCTTGTCCCATCCTCAGCAATGTACATCTACAAAATTAAAATGTACAAACAGATCACAGTAAATACATTAACTTATTAATAGGCAAGATAACTTTCCTTTCCAAATGTGAACGTTATTTGGCTTGGACACAGCATCTTGGTGTTATTGTGGAGAGTTAAATTCTCCTGGACTCCTTGCGGACGGAAGGGTTGGTTGGTTTACGGCCAGTAAATACCCCGGTGGAGCAGAGCGCAGCTGGAGCTTGTTTGCCTTACCTTTATGAGTTTGCACCTGATCTGTGCAGACACCATATGGCTGTTTCTCAGGTTTCCCACACGGAACATGAGGCACAGTTTGCCGTCTCGGTTTGAGATTACTGCGTCCTGGCTGAACATAAGCGTCTCGGCGCGCTTCTTGGGTTGGGACATTTTAATGAACATACAGCCGATGAGGAACGCGTCTACGATGGAACCCAGGAGCGACTGGAACAAGAAAAGGATGATTCCCTCAGGACACTTCTCCGTGATGTAGCGGTAGCCATAGCCGATGGTTGCTTCTGTCTCAATAAAGAAGAGGAAAGCGGAGGGGAAGTTGTAAACGTTGGCTACGCAAGGGGTATATGTCGAGTCGTGGCCATGATTGATGTCTCCTCTTATGTAGGCTATGATCCACCACATAGATGCCATGACCAGCCAGGCAATGGTGTAAGTAAGAACGAAGATCAGCAAGTTCCATCGCCACTTTAGGTCTACCAATGTGGTAAACAGATCGGAGATGTACCTGCTGGTCTCCCCGCCGAGGTTCCCGTGCTGGACGTTGCATCGACCATTCTTTTCAACAAACCGCTGGCGTTTCTTTTTGACAGGCGCTGAAAACGTGGTGCCCCGGTTGGTATTTACAACCTGATAGTCCTCTCCAAATTTTCTTCTTAATGCAGCCATGACTTCTCGGTAGTTTCCACGAAATGAAGGGAAAGTTACTCGTCCATTTGATACATCCCTTTGTTTCTTTTGTGTCACAAAGACTTGTTATCTGCAGTGCGTAAAAGTCACCATGGCCAATCACCCTGTGCGCAATGATGTGGGTATACACGGTCAAAAGAATCCCGTTTTACTTTCTGTTGTCCAAAACGGTTCTTGGCTTTCTTAAAGCTTTAAAATAATAAGATATGGCTTTGGGAAATGCTTAGCAACCCTCCATTGTCTTCACATCCAGGGTAAAGTGGTGTGGAAGCTGCGCGCTCCGCTCAGACTATGGGCGCAATAAAAAACATCACCGCGCCAGTATACCGACTGAGAGGGAGGGAGAGGGAGGGTTAGAAATATGTGGAGTACAGTTTTTATGGTCTTGTGGGCTGTCGAAGATGACAGAGGGTGGTGTGCGTTTTTTGTGGGTTTGGTGTGCGCGCCGTGCGCGTGTGGATGGGTGTATGGTGGAGGTGCTATGGAGGATACTAATTTTATTAGGAAGCAAGATAACTCAATTTCAATTTAAAGCAATAGTAAGAGAGTGTAATTATCCATGTCCTTTCATTTTAACACATGATCTGATTAATTACTGTTGTGTGTTGCTTCCTTAAATGGGACAGTTAGGAAAACAAAGAAGAGAGTCATGGCCCACTGTTGATTAGGTTAAAGACACTTTCCAGTTCCTACTTAATGAAAGAATGCTTTGACCCTGTGAAAAACTCTCAAGACATACAATGCCATCTACTGGAGAAGAAACGTATGTGCATCAGATTTTTCCAAACTGCTTTTCACTTGCACCTTTGTCTGATGTAAATTATAAAACATAAAAATACTTTTTTCTATTTATTTTTTTTACAGCTTCTGGTCCATTTCAGTGACGTTGAAAATTATTTTAATGTGTTTTCTCTCCTCTAAATGTCCGTGGAGCTTGCTATTGATCCAAAAGACTGCCCAAGGCCCTTCTTGGTATGGTGCCTGAGGTCGTTTTATGGGGAGGGTTCGACCTTGGCACTCTTCTAATCAGGTTGCACAAAGGAATGTATTATACCTGGTATCGCAGCGAAGAGCAATTCCAGTGCTAGGCTACAGCACATCGCTAATGTATGCTGAGCCTGGACTTTAGATTTACGTATTAGTCATTTTTTTGTTGTTGTATTTTTTTTGTCTGAGCCACATACGAATGTGTAATTCCTGTGTCCTCCTGCCATCAGGCACCTACCAAAGCATGGACTATTTTGCGCCAGCTGTGTCTTGGTAGTAGGCTAATTGGATCCAAAATTGTTTCATGGCGAAAAATTGCATGACATATTACATTTACCCTATGATTTTTAATTGCAGTGATTATACTCCAAAAGGACACCAACAGTCAGCAGCAGTAGCCCTTGTCGTAGGTTAGGCTCGTTGTGATGACTCATCTAGCCTCTTTTCCCCGAAGCAGGAGCAACACATTCATTCTCTGTAGCAGACCAGAAGAAAAACAGCCATATCATTGCTATCACATCAGGGGGCGAGGGAGTCTTGTAATCTATTGGACCTAATTTGATGTGTTTGAATAAAATGAGGATGGTTTCACCCGGGATGAGTTTTTTGTTGTTGGTATATTTTCTGTTTGTTTATTAATGCCAGATATAAATTAAATAAAGATGCAAATATGAACTAATTACATGAAATATCTTTTATGCTTTATAATTTTATGGTTTTGAGTCTCATTCTAAATATAATTAGTTTAACTTTATTTAAACTGCTGAGAGACTGGTAATTGTCTATGCCTTCCTCCATGAAAACGATTGTATGAATGTATTATAATAGTCGGATAGTAAATATGTTTATATTAAAATAATCTATCAGAAGGGGATGTAATGGGATACAGTTGCTGGGCGTCCCCAGTGTGTCTGTGTTTGTAAATTAATTATATTAGAGGGATAACACACTTTCATTCCACAATTTTGCAATGATAAACACATTTTTATTAAAAATCCAGTTGCTTTCAAATGATTCTCACCCAAACCGAGCTTCTGCAGAATGCAGTAATAATATGTATGAGGTGATCTAATGTTATATGCTTCTCAATATCTACGCCTACAGAGACACTGGTCAACTTCTTATTTCCGTGAGACCCACACTTTGAGGATGGGAAGCTATACAGTACCCCAGGCCTAGCATCATCCAACAGGAATAATGACCAACTGTCACAAGCAGGAGAGAGATTAGATTTTAATTCAGTCAGAATAGAAGACTGCCTGAAAACAGGAGCCAGATAACTGGGCTTCCATCCAAGCTTCTTAGGCTGTAGGCAGAGAGACTATACAACTTCCACACCAAATAAAGTGAAACAAAATGCATGAATTTGGTGGAAAATGTACTATGTCAATAATGTACCTATGGCAGTTTTATGGGCGTATGTGAAGCCCTCTGTGACATTGCTTGTAAAAAGGGCTATACAAATACATTTTTGTTTGATTTACCTTCACCAAACATCAATGGTGTTTATTAAGACAAATCTGAACATTGAAAATAATACGTTTTAAATGTTGATAGCAGCTTTTAGTCTATTTTGACCTTTTTTGTCAAGAAATGTTTAGCACAGATGACTGTGACAAACACTGTCTTGTACAATGTTCATTCAGAATAAAGGATTCTTTCATTCAAATATGCACTGTTACTTACAGGATATTTCCCCAATTCTGTATATGTCTGCATAATCTTCTGCATGTCTTGGCTGTCAATCACAGCTATATCGATTTCAATGACAATCATTTATTAATTCAGATCATATACAGACATTCGTTGTTTTATGTCCTCAATCTGGATTTGGGGGGAGTACAGACAGAGGGAGAGACAGAGTATAATGCGATGCATTGTGAATTATTGATGAGGAAAGACAATTGATAACCATCATATGAGCAGTCACGGAACCTGGCGAGTTGGCTTAGATACTAAAAATGTTAATGATGTGAGATTGTTCTTCTTGTTTCTCCAACGGCCTTATTCATCCTTGATAGTCAAGAACTGGTGCAGGTACAGGCAAGCTTTCCCCTGGGTCACTTCTGCACAGAGAGCAGATAGATTTACCTGGAGCACAGTCATGATGCCTTAATATCCCATCTATAGGCTTCAGCCACTTATAGACAGATGAAAAGATGAACAGAAACACCACTGAAGTGAGATAACCAACAACTTTGTGAGCAATTGTGTGTTTTGTAAAAAATAAATACGAAATACAAAAGGATTCTTTGCGGTAACCAAGTCTACGAATCATCTCTGGTTCCTAGATATCTTCAAGCAATGAGCAGATGAACTCAGTTCAAACAGAGGTGAATCATCAATGCTTGCCCATAAGTGAACACTGTCCCACTCTGATCTTGTACTATCCCGTAGAGCTCTGCAGGAGAGCATATACACCCCAGGCTAGGATTGTCACGTTGCTGAATCTGATTACTTGAATGCTAATACCAATTTTAAGCACTCTCAAGAGGGGAGTGAATTCAAAGATTCGTCAGCAATGTGCATATTTGAAAGGACGGAGGGGGATCAAAACCCAGCCCCCTGAAACTGTCTGTATTCATTCTATACCATCTCCATTTCAATTATACTCTGTTCTCTGAATTAATGTGGACGTTAGTGCAGGCAATTAGCAGTGTGGGCAAAGTCAGAATAAAAGGAGATTTAATGGTGTGTCGTTAGAAAATACAGGCCTATGCATAATTACATGTTTCCACAGCAGATGTATACAGTTTTACATTTACTTAAAATTTAAAATAAAATTACCGTTCCGTACAAGACACTTCTTCACTTTTCTAGTTTAATGTTTGTTAGGCCTATATAGTTTTTCTTCTTTCTTGGTTGCTTTCTTTACTTGAGATCAGACCAGTGACTAATTAGTGTGAAGCTATTTCAGGGACTGATTTCATTTGATCTAAATGTGTCACAATATCCAGCAGCACTGAAAACCAGAGCTCGATCATCTTACGTTTTTAAGACACGAGGTGTCCTATTTCTTCAGTAATTGGGATCCAGAGAGACCCTCTCAGACATGACCACAATGATAAACGAGCAAAGTCTGCGAGGTTTTACCTCGACAAGTTGATTAATCTGAAGTGGTATCAATAAAATAGATGTTACACACTCACAACACTGTTACAGACAGTGCATGTTTCCATATTTACACATCATAAGCATTTTAATAATAATGAAATACATTACAAACAAAAAAACTAATATGACCAAACTAAGAAGTCTACTATTTCAGCCAAAGTTTTTTTTCTTGTCTTTCTTTTTAAAATATGTCTCCTTTTTTCAAAATTAGACAGATACGAACAAAGACAGACGATGACAGATCATTTGATCTATTCTACAAAAAAGAACCTTTGTTTTTCTGTTTGTTTCTCTAGACAACTAAATAGAATGAAAATCCTAGCTGAGGAAATCTTCCCGCACTGCGGTTTATTCTCGGCCATTGCTCCCCTGCCCCAGATCAAAGCAACCGTCTGTGACTCTTCTCAGGACCCGTCCGTTAGCTAAACCCAGAATTCCCCGCGCTGAGACAAGATGGAAGAATACAGCAGCTGCAGGAGAACAATGTTTGGGCTCTAAAATTGAAACGGACGACCGAAGGTGAATTAAAACAAGTCGAAATAGAAAGCTGGGGTCATGCACTGGTAAGATAACTTAAAATATTAATATTTTGGGTGCATTCCAACGACGAGTCCTCAAGCATGCGTACGGGACGGGACAGACAACAAAGCCCAACGCATTAACATTAGTTAGCTAGCATTCGCCAGCTGTAGCATTGGAGCTGAGCATCAATTGTTCGCTCGAGTTGCATGGGCCATTTGTTATGGGGGTTAACGTTGCTGCTTGAGTCGCACCATTCGTCTTTTCTCGCCACAATTGCCTATTCGTTAGGTAGACATTTCAGGCAGTATTTATTTTAACATTCGCCAGCTACGGATTGAAGTGATCTGGCAATTATTTATGTGTTATTTATAGTGTTACATCTAGGCTATCGAATGTTGCCGACAGTTTTGTCTTAGAACGCTTGCGCGCACAAGCCAACTCATCACAAGGACTCCAATAAAAACGGTATTATTTGTAATTACCTAACATGGAACCGATTTAAGGATACCAGATGGGATATCTATATCCCCGCATGCGGTTGGAATTTTAAAGTTCCTAAATAGATCCTTGCAGACCACTTTATTTAGTATATGCTCTTATGGCAATGGCCGTATTAATAATTGCATGATCCAGCATCACAAAGGGCCCCGGCACACTGGTTAGCCAAATGGCTAATTGCTTGGTAGCTTTCCAGAGCTCTAAAGTATTTTTGGATTGAGTGTGTATAACGCACGATGGATGCCAAAATCGCAGCTTTTGTCTGCCGTGCTCCGTTAACTCGTATATCTCTAACTGGAAAAGTTTATTTATGTCTGTGCAGTAGAATTCTTAGATTAAAAGTAACGCAATTCCCAGCCAGCAAACAATTCGTCCTGTACGAGCTAACAAGTTAGCTAGCCAGCTTAGCTAACTTGCTACGTGCCATGAGCAAATGGTTGTCTGCATTGCAGACAATGAAGTTGTCTTGGGTCATGCAATACATTTTCCTTTTTAATCTAGGGATATTTGTTTGCTAAATAATCAACAAAACATTCCAGACTCCTTTTAAAGTAAAAAAATAACTAATACGTTTAGTAATCAACCATCTAAATCAATTAACATGTTAATTTCTCATTTTTACCTTGTTTCACTTCAAGTGAAACCTTTGAATCCGAATCCCTGCATCAATTTTTAGGCCGACTTTAGTCTAGGCTATAGAAAATGATTGCTGCCATTGCTGTTTGCCTTTTCCTCATAGTTAAGGTCATGAGAGGATAACCTGATCCTCTCAGATGCAGCCACTGTGGCCTGTAGCCAGTTTTCTATTGTTTACTCCACAACATGAACAGAATAAATGACCAACACACTATTAATTAAGCCATTTGTCTATTATTATATCTTATCTTATATCTTATTGTCTACATAAGTCTATTTGACCTTTTAGACACAGATGTTTTATTTTTATCAAGTCTTAATCTCATATCTCTGGTAATTATTGTATATATATTTTTTATGAATAGATGCATGTACTTTAATGTGTATGTAACAGAATGTTGGAATCCAGCTTCCTGGTGTAAAGGCTCTCGTTCACAGATAAATCCATGCAAATGGGATGACTCGGCCAAGTAGGCCCATCAAACAGATTAACAAGTTCAATCCTCTCTGCTTATGGGATGTCTGGTGTCAAGGTTTCACTGCTAAATTTAGCTCCGATTGAGCATGGCAGAATGTTCCGTTCGCAGCTTTTTTGTAAAGAGGAAATATTGTTAGTCATTAATTGAAAATATATTGTTGACCCACTCAATTGTAATCCTTGTAAACACTTGATTTTGAGATCTGAGACTGCAAGACTCAGACTGTTTAGCCTTATAAAAGTAATGCAGGCAGTTTGGCTGTGTGTGTTTTGCTGTTGTCCAACACATTTACATGTAGTCATTTAGCAGACACTCTTATCCAGAGCTACTAACAGTAAGTACAGGGACATTCCCCCCGAGGCAAGTAGGGTGAAGTGCCTTGCCCAAGGACACAACGTCATTTGGCACAGCCGGGATTCGAACCGGTAACCTTCTGATTACTAGCCTGACTCCTAACCGCTCAGCCACCTGACTCCCTCCCAACACAACCTCTCTCTGTTTCTCTATAGGATGTCTCGGGTGTGCTCCGTGTAGTCTGCCCACCTGCCCAACACCATCATGAGCATCATACAAGACAAACTGGGCAATGATTTCCTGCGCTCCAACGGGGGCATGGACTCCAACTACGCCCCTGGCATGATCATGTTCAGCCACCTGCCCCCTGTGACTAGCTTCACTCGGCTAGCCTCCCATTCGATCATGCAGGACATGCCACCCCAAGAGATGATCCTGAAGAAGGAGCGGGATTCTCCTGACTGTGGGATGGGTGTCATGGGAGGCGCTATGGGGATCAAGCAGGAGAAGCTGTCTGAGCACGACTACAGGCTGCCACTGTACCCAGGAAGCTCTGGGAAAAGCAGCGATCTGATGGAGGTGTCGTTGGGCAGCCACCAAAGTCTGCTTGTCCATGACCTTAGTATGAGCAATGTAAGTGAACCAACTGCCACGCTGAGCTGTGTGATTTGTTTACGACGTTCTACATTTGTACCTCTATTTCATTTGTGAACTTTTAATTTTTATTTTGTGTTATTAATTAATTCCTATTATTTTGTCCGCACAGACCAATCTTTAGATTTAAGTGCATTAAGTTATTGAGGGTGACAGCTGGGCATCGCTATGGAAGACTGCTCCCTTGCTTTTGGGTGCTGGTTGTTACAGCCCATATCCTGCTAGAAGGATGGAGAACGGGCTGAGAGAAAGAAGGGGTGTGGAGGCGGGGCTTGAGTAGGGCTGGTAATGCTGGCATAAATCTACAGGAGGCTTCCAATACAATTTATATAAATCACTCTGTCACAGGATGATGTCGTCATCTGGTCTGTCGGCATGAATGGAAACGTATCGGCAAGGACACAGCTGTCTTGTTTGTGGTTGCATTTCAATTGTATTGTGTGCACATGCACAAGTATCAGGCCCCCTGGCATGCCAGTAACAAAAAATTATATATATATATATATCTCTTTTTAAATATATATATTAAAGGTGAATGCAAGCACAACTTCTGCATAATTCCTCGTATCAAGAACTGTTAGAGACTGAATCTTTCACAGCTTGTCATGCAGAAACCTATAGCTACATTAAACTGCATATGCAGGGTTTTTTTTTTGGGGGGGGGGGGGGTGGATTCCTTTAGGAATTCCTACAGCTATGTGTATTTTTGGGGGGGCCTCAAATGGTCCTCCTTGTTCTGAGGATAATGACATACATGTGAGTGTTCAGCCATTTTGAGACCACTGTGCTCTGCTCATTGGGTAGAGGAAATGAGTCTAGGTTTGTTTTGGCTAAGCTTTCTGCTAATCTAATACACTGTTTTTTGAGCTCCTTTAGACCCGGTCTCGGTCTACACAGTACAGACACCCGTGATTCTCTTTCCAAATGCTGTTGTGAATCTGCCATTTTTATGGAATAAAGTTTAATTGAAGTAAAAATGACAGAAGGTAGCATATAAAACAGAAGAGGTGGGGGCTGTGGCTGTGTTGAAGATTAGCAGATCTCCCACCCTCCTCTTATGAAATTAATGCAAATCCTTTGTTTGAAGAGGGCTTTTCAAACTGACGCGTATACTGAATAATGAAGTAAAAAAAAATAAAAAATAGCTCCCCGTTTTGCTTAAGATTGCAGGTAAACAAAAGATTTCACCAACGAATTAGAGAAAGAGGATGTAGGTCATACATTTAGAGGTTTATTACATTACCTCCTGGTCTCTCTCTAGCACTCTCTGTGAGCTTCCACAGCGTACCGGAGCAAGAGCATGTTGGTGTGTTTGAAAACTCCTCAAGTGATTTCCTTTTGCTTCTCCCCCCCCCCCCCCCCCCCCCCCCCCCATGCTTCTCTCCCATTGTCATCTTCACAGCTGCCGAGTCGACCAGGAAAGCAGTCCACAGGGAGGAGAGGTCGGAGGTCAAATGGGGACGGATCGGAGGGGAAGCCCAGAAGGAAACGAGGAGAAGCAAAGGTTCCTATGCCCATTTATCCTCACGCAAACCCTTTAACACTAGATAATCACAAATATTCTTGATTTCCTGAACAGGGGAATTAACAGGGGAAAACCACGTGTTAATCCCCCAAATAGAGCGTAAAAATATATCTACATTTCTTTTTTTATGTTTTGTTTGTCTTTAATACCCCAGTAATTGTTTCCAAATGTTCACCTTGGAGACAGGATGAATGAAACTGACTGTCCTCTTTCTCCTTTCATCCTCCAGCAATCAATGCTGCTGGACGCCGATGGAGGCAGTCTGTCACCAGGCACCAAGCCGCACATCTGTGAGCACTGCAACGCCTCCTTCAGGAGCTCCTACCACCTGCGCAGACATGTTCTCATCCACACAGGTACCCACAACCCTCCTTCAGATGGCTCCGGCTCTTTTACACTTCACATGTTGAATTTTTGGGGGATGTTATACATGTTGTGCAGCTTGTATCTTGACGCTGTCAGTGTGCGCCGTACTGTTTGTGCGTTTTGAGTTCATTTCTTGAAAGAATTTGAGGTTTCACTGTCAGTTAGCGAGGAACGTGTTTAGTCTGTGGAAATCCCATGTGTTCCACTGTAGCCATAATGTTTGTGTGTGTGTTTTAGGAGAGAGGCCTTTCAGATGCAGCCAATGCAACATGAGTTTCATCCAGAAATACCTTCTCCAGCGGCACGAGAAGATCCACAGTGGTGAGTCCAAACAAAACGTGATGTGTCAGCGACGTGAATGTTCGGTGGACCTGAAGAGAATGACCCATGGAATGTTTGTCTGTTTTCCGCGGCAGGAGAGAAGCCTTTTTGCTGTGATCAGTGCAACATGCGATTCATTCAGAAGTACCACATGGAGAGGCACAAGCGGACCCATAGTGGAGAGAAGCCATACAGATGTGACACCTGCCAACAGGTCAGTGACCCCCCCCCCCCCCCCACACACACACACACACACACACACAGAACCCCACAGACCCCCTTTATAACTGCCTGTGCATGAACCATACTAGTGGTGTTCCTCAGTCCACCCAATGCACTCTGCAGACAGGTTGGTTGGTATCAGTTGAATTACTCAAATTTTACCAATGTGTGCCTTCAATGCCTTTGCAGCATTTTTCCAGGACGGATCGATTGCTCAAGCACAAGCGAACCTGTGGAGAAGCCATAAAGAGGGGTCTGGAGCCTGGGATGATGGATCTGGACGGTTCAGACATGGGTCACGGCAGCTACGGAATCACTCAGGGAAATGTCGGCACCTCTGGCCGAAAGAGAGGCAAATCCAGAAAGTCGGGGGAGGGAGGCAAGCGGAAGAAGGCAGCGGCGGCAGCAGCAGCGGTCGGGATGGAGGACTCGCACATCCATGCTGCGCTGTCCGGGGGCTACACCCACCACGACTACTCTGTCGAGAATCCCTCTGTGTCCTCCACTCAGCCAGGACCCAGCATGCATCAGGGGCACCAGGGCCGTGCCCCAAAGATGGCCTTTAAGAAGGCCAACCGTAAGGGTATGGACAAGGGGGGCCTGGCCCCGGGCAAGCAGGGCTGCTTGGATCAGGGTTCAGGCGGAGGTATGGATGGCATGGGCCTTCTGCAGGGTACCGGGCCCAAGCCAGGCCCCACCAGCAGCAACTATGACGACGCTATGCAGTTCCTCAAGAAGAGACGCTACCTGCATGCAGCTAATAACAACGCTGCAGCCGGCCCCGGGTTGTCTGGCGGTGGAGGCAACGACTACGACGTCAATATGGGCCACCTATCATCCCAGCAGTCGGTCATCCAGGGCGTGGTGTCGGGCGGGATGGATGGCGACGCGCCCCTCAGCCTGCTGGACTCCTCGATGGGCGTGGACAAGCACGACAAGTCGGGGATCCCCGACGAGGTGCTGCAGAGCCTGCTGGACCATTACACCCACAAACCAGACGGCTCGCACCACGACGTGCACTTTGACCTCAGCGACCAGCACGTGGAGCTGCACCCTCCCTCGGGAGACGGGCCCGACTTGGGCCCTGACGCCGACTCGCCCAGCCCGTCCGGAGACAAGACGGTCATCATGCACGAGTACTCCCGTTTCCTGCTGCAGGCTCTGGAGCGCACCAGCCACAGCGCCAACTTTCCCCTGGGCCCTAGCCCGCCTACCGCCGGCCCTTTCACCACCTCCCACCATGGCAACCCCCTTTACTCTGACAAGAACGTCTACACTACGTCCCCTCTGGAGTGTGGCTACAGCCAGTCCGGTTCCCCATCCCTGCCCTCCTCTGTGCCAAAGTCCCACTTCGCCATGCTCTCGAGCTCCTCTCCCCAGCACAGCTTCCACCTGAGCAGCCTGGAGCACCAGCAGCTTACCCCTTCTCAGGAGCTCACCGACCAGATGGAGAAGCAGCAGCAGCAGCAGCACTCCGCCTCTCCCCCCTCCTCCTACCAGATCAGCCCGTCTGACCTGGCCAGCCAGAAGGAGGCCCAGTCCGCCAAGAACGGCTCTGCCGTCTACCCCCTGGCCCCCTCGCAGGATCTGGACTCCTCCAAGGCCTCTTACCAGATAGAGAACTTTGCCCAGGCCTTCGGGTCCCAGTTCAAGTCAGCCGGACGCGTCCCGATGTCTTACAGTAATGACTCGAACGGGGAGCTGGACCACCACAGGATAAGGACGCCTGTCTCAGAATTCTCAGGGTATACTAGCTTGCTAGCCGACGTCAACGAGCCAGTCAGTACAGGATCCAAAACCCCAACAAGCCAAAGCTATAGATGAGGGCCTGGAAGGGGGGAATAACATTCTGTTGGAAATTCATGTTTTGGTTCTTCTACTTTTCTTTTTTTTGCGCTCCTATTTTATTATTATTTTATGTTATATAATTTTATAGGTGATGTTTTGTAATTATTACACTGATGCTGTGTTTATATGCCCCACCCATCTCCTTTGATCAGGTCTGTTAGGCCTCCCCACAAATGCAATTCTAGTTGATATCCTTTTTGTAAAGAAAGGTCTGTATTCATTTTCTGTTAGTGTTTTATTTTAGGTCTGCTTGTTAATCATTAGTTTGAAAAGTATGTTTTAAGCGACTATAAAGTAGCGATGGACTGGTTTTCTTTTCCCTTAAGCTTAAGTGTTTTACCAATCAACTACATTTGTAAGATAACATTGGAGATGACAGGGAGTAGCCCAGAACTGAAATAGCAAAAAAAAAAAAAAAAGAATTAAGATATTGTCTGTTACAAGGATAAAAGTATTACTCAGGAAAAAGTGTACAAGGATAAATCCTGTGGTGCAGTGAGCACTCATTTCAGAGGTGTACGTTCGCAACTACAAAGACGATGCTTTGTTATTTTTTAATGTTTTATTCCTTGGTGAATGAGTGCAACAATAATAAGACTGCTGCCAGCACACTGACACTGAGAACACTTTTCACCTAGCTGTAGAGAGATTATGGTACTTTCTTGTCAATGTGAAACTCATGTTTTCTTCAATAAGGGCCATATATATTTATAAGAATATATATATGTATAATAACAGATATAATCCCTCTGGAGGACTGCCAGGTGCATTGGTGGGAGAGAGGGTAGTGAGTTTGGGGATATTAGTTTTCCCTGTCGTTTTTTGGGAGAGCAGATTTGGTGTTAGGGCTTTTCTTGGGCCAATAGAGGTAGCTGTTGGGCAGCGATGGAATGGCCTTCCTCATATTCACCTGTCTCTCCCTCAACTACACTTTCTTTTAAATGAATCCAATTAGCACTTTGAGCCGTTTTTTTTTTTTAATACAAGTTTTTCTTACTTTCGAGAAACTTCCCCAACAGATCATGAAAGGTCCAACATCTCAAACAGACTTGGTTTCTATGGAGACGTGAGGTTGGTGGGTTTGTGCGTCGGCAGGCTTGCGGGGGAGGGGGGGGGGGGGATTTGAGGGTGTCTTATTCGATTGGTAAGCCCTACATTTGGATGGCATTGCATAGTTTATGATGGGGTGGGGAGGTTGGGTTGGTCTAATAATTTGTTTAAATAACTTGTCTCCTTTTCTCACAATGTTTAGGATTGGTTTAGATGGGGAGGGAGGGGGGATTTTTTTTTAAGAAAATGTATCTATTAAAATGGGATCATGTATTTCACGCCCCTAGTTTTAGTTAAATGATTACCCAGTTTAGCAGGTTTGCTTTACTATTTGAATTAGATAAATGTGTGGCTGAATATCCTGTGTAATGATACAGAAGCAGCCTTGTAGCCATTGCAGAACATTTTATGATCTGAAATACACATTAGTAAAAAAGAAAAACACAAAAAAAACTCCATGTTCACAGATGGCATGCTTTCTCAGAGCACCGAGAGAACTCCTACTAGCTGAGAAATGGGTTGACCAATCTTTGCCAGTAGGGAAATTGTTAAAATAGGCATTTCTTTTGTTTCACATGCAAAAAGTGATCTTGTAATTTCTTGCTCTTCTGTTTTTGAATTGACTCAAACAATTATTGCGTTGTCTTCCATAGCCACAACCTTTTTTTTGTGCTGGATATTTTCACTTTTATTTTAGATTTCTTTAAATTGCCCAATGGCCCCATGTCTTACACAATCACAAAACATGGCTGAATGACTGCAATGTTGCAATATCATAGGGAACAATGACTGACCACTAGAATTATTTGCAATGTTTGGAATGGGTGTGAGGTAAATTAAGTTAGAATTTACCTGTTATATACCTCATATCACTGAAAACATGCAACCAGGGACATAGGATAAAAGGTTTGATGTATGTAGCAGAGATGCTGTTGTTTGTTCAAAACACATTTTTGTGTGACTATTTTTAAACCTTGTATAAATGATGTTGAATGGACCTGGAAAAGGGGCTATGGTATTGCTTTAGGGTTCTGTATTGTCTAATGCCTACCAGTGTTTCAGTCTTCAGTTTGACTTGTCTCCTTGGTAACTTCTGTTACTTGCCATATTGTTTTTATGACATGCCTATTGTTTACAAAAATGTACAAAACACTACATCTTAATGTTGCCCCCATATGATTAGCATGGTTTCTTTGTTTAACTTTATATTTCCCTTCATTTGTCACCACAACATTTGTAGCTGATGTTTTCTTCCCTCTCTTTATTTTGTTCCAGACTCTTGTGATATTAATTGCAGGGCTGTACTTGTCCATGAATTTATAATTGATTAGGAAAACCAATAAAATGCTGTTATCAAGAAAACTCAAGGTTTTTTGTGTCAATACTGTGCCGAGAGAGAGGTTCTCTGCTGCATTTTGATTGGGAGTATTACCCATTACAAATAATCCTCCATACCAGTGGTTCCCAACCCTGGTCCTCAGGGACCCCCTGTCCTGCATGTTTTAGATGTTTCCCTGCTCCAACACACCTGATTCAAATTAATAGGTTGTTATCCCGCTCTGCAAAAGCCTGCTTATGACCTTTCATTTGAATCAGGTGTGTTGGAGCAGGGAAACATCTAAAACATGCAGGACAGTGGCCCCTGAAGGCCAGGGTTGGGAACCCCTGCTCAATACGGTTGCATGTGATGCTTCCTGAAACAGTAGGCCGCTGACCTGAACGCAAGTTATGCACAAGTCAGCCACTAGATGGAGGTGGTTTGGCATAAACACCTCGTTGATCCTGTAAATTGGAAGGATACATTATGGAAGTTTTAGAATAGTTTGACACGCTACGTTAAATCGGTCCTCTATTTGAGTAATTATATTCCTTCCTCCTTCCTGGAAAAAGAGGAAGGGTTTGTACTTCTGTCATATCCTGTTCAAGCAGTTATGTAGTAATATGGTAAACAATTTAATGTCACGAAAGAAATAAAAGCAACAAAGGTGCAACTATTAAAAACAAGTTTCCATATGGGAACTTCCGTGTATGAGTTAGTACAGTTGACACAACAGAATAGCAGTACTGCTGAGCTGAATGTCAAGGAGATGTTTACGGCTGGTTGTGCTATGCCAAGCTCTACCTTAAGGCTGTCTTCTACACACAAGGGAGTGCTGCTAATCCCCTGAAACCGTTCTCACTGCCTGTCAGAAGCTGAAGTCTCTTGTTTGAACTTTCCTGTTACTGTTGAGAGCTCAGTGGGGTGGGAGTGGGTGATATGGTGTAGTGAGACTACAGAGAGACTGACTGCTGGGCTGTGCACAGAGAGGCCAGGTGGTTTGTAGTTGACTGGCTGTTGGCATTTAGGCCTTATGATCAAAAAAATAAGGTCAGGCCATCACATTTGTTGGATAAACTGAAAATGAACACAAAACTCTGTAAATACTGTACTATTGTGGAAAGATATGCATGTGTCTGAGACCAGCCATGTAAGTAAACAAAGTGAAATATTAGGAAAGGGTGGCCCTAACGAGTAACAGTGACCCTAAGGCAGGGGCATCGTTAGACCTTTCCTATTGGGGCTCGTGCCCCAGTATAAATCTGCTGTGCCCCTGTAAAATCTAAAGTTTGAGTTTTAACAATTTACTTTATTAGTCAGTGCATTAAATTAGATTGATAATCCCAGACAAAAAAATGAAGTATCCCAATCAACGCTTGTAAAATCAATGCAATTTAACCGAAAACACAAACCGATGCACGCAGAATACCATGTTAGCACGCTCTTCTGAGCTTGCCTAGCTACTGCAGCACGCACACAGAAGTCCAGGTGTCTGACTCGGCACACAAGTCAGAATTGAGGTAGGCTACGAAAACATTACAAAACTAAAGAAAGTTTCTAAATGATAGACCCACCGATCATCTTATTTTGACTAAAACATAAAAAACAATATTACATGAAGCTCAAAAAAACATTGTTTGCGCTCAAATGAATGCGAAAAAAGTGTGCGCAAGCATTAACTATTGAATTACTATTCATTTATTTATTTTTTACTCATACTGGTACTATCTGTCCTTGTATTGTTTTTCTGTTTTGTCTTGTTGTTATATTTAGGATGTAATAGCCTACATAGAGAATACCAAATTAAATTCCTAGTATTGTATACATGGCGAAATAAAGTTGAATTGAATTGATGTCCCTGCCAAAGCTGATATCAAACTTGCGTCCCTGAAATTGTTGTATAGTGGGTTAAGCTAGGGGAGTTTCTACAGCTGAGTAGTGCATTGTGTGCAGCAAGCTTGGAAGAAAAAAAAGTGATATGAATAGAGGGCTGTGCCCCAGAAGAGTTTTATATCTAACAACTCCCATTCCCTAAGGAAATAAAAAATCAGTTGAAGATAAAACAGTCCCACCAATATATAGTTCAACCATTGACTGCTCCTTAGTTCAACAATGACCAAGTTAAAGTATAATATGACGCTTATTAAAAACCAGAAACTCAAAAACTTCCTTGATAATTAGTCATCTATGACCAGTTTCTGTTTGGAGTGGGGCTGTCGTAGTGGAACAGACTTTTTCAATTGTTTCTGTTTATTCAAGGTCATCCAAAAGCCATTTATTGGTGTTTATCAGATCAGCACATGACTTCTTAGTTTTAAGGGGTGTTAAAGTTTTATTGTTTACGCATTGTTTGTTTTAAACAAGAAAGGCTATTGTTTAGTTTTGTGTCTGACATACAAATGACCTAGTTGGCTTTTGGGAACACTGAAAACATAAACCAATAGTCTCAAATGTGGACTCAATCGATGCAAAGATCTTGATTAAGCTCCACAGAAAGAATTCAAGTCATCATCAATCTTTGTTATCTTTAATATCCCAAGGAATTCCAGACAGTTGCTTAGATATCAGTATGTTCTGTAGTGTTTTCTTTTGCACTATTGTTCCGTAGCCTTCAAGCTATAAACCGACGGTTGATCTTGAGTCAGTCTATTTGTCAAATTTGTTTGCTATGGTGAACATAAGATAACATAATTGTACCCAATTTAAGTCAAGCTACCTTGCACACCTGAAACAAATACTACAGCTTGCATGGCAGCATTTATCTACAAGCTTGATACACATCCTCCTGACATTGTGGTTGCTTGACTACAGAAATCAGGTTCAGGTTGGAACACTTGACTGAAGTACGTATTTTTATTTTACTTTGTCTTCTCTACCAAATTCACCCAATTTATTCTAAAATGGGCCAGGACAGCTGCTCATCGACAAACATCAGGCAAACGTAACAATGTTCTGGGAGGTTTGTGCAATCAGTCTGATCCATCATCTTTATAGTCCATAGCACAGATTCTTATGATAGAAAACAGAGGTATATTACTAAACTTCTAAATGGAGAGCTGCTTACATAAGACAACTGTCCCTATGAAATTGCTGTATATTGGTCCATATGTAGAGTCATTTACTTTATAGTTTAGTTACATTTACAATACATTTAGTCATTTAGCAGACGCTCTTATCCAGAGCGACTTAGTTAGTACAGGTACATTCCCCCCGAGGCAAGTCGGGTGAAGTGCCTTGCCAAAGGACACAACGTCTTTGGCGTGGCCGGGAATCGAACCAGCAACCTTCTGATTACTAGCCCGATTCCCTAACTGCTCAGTAATCTAAGTTAAGGCTGATGACAACAAAGAGGCCACAAAGACCACAGACGCCAGTCTAGCATTTTAGGTTGTGTCGAGAGTTAACAGTTAATCTCATCCCACCATTAACTGCATATCATTTACCTCATCCATCCCACCTCAACCATCCGGGACCAGGACAAAAGGCTGTGGAATCTCTGTTTTACATGTGTGAGATAATGGTCTGTTGCAGCTTAAGGGAAACATTGTTATATCTGGATGAATATATAATTACTACCTGTCCTGTGTGCCTCACAGTCGCAGCCTGAAAACCCTCATGTCCCAGGTGATACTGGACGTCCACATGGCCCACTTGCAGATACATGCTTGAGTTCACCAGATTTCTAAGGTAAATTCCACCATAAGTAGTGAATATCATTTCACAGCCTTCCAGTTCCACAAGTACAGCTGGCACCTGGCAGTAGGATAGTGTTGAGGGAAGGAAAAAACAGCTGGTCTCAGGTGACTAGGTATTTTGTTGTGTTCAGGTACAAACATCAAAGAGTAGGTGAAGTATGGACTTACATTATGTTTTTTTTCTGGTCGATCATTTGCTATTAGATTTAATGGTTCAATGGGCAATGATTTCTCCTGTAATGTAGGCGTACAATATATCATTTAGAGGACAGCAATAGAGATAGCCTATCTTATTGAGAAACCATGTAATATGCTTACTATTTGCCTAGGTGTGTACGCCTTTGTTTTTAATATATCAAATTGGCCATGCAGAAGCCTTCATGTAATATTATTTATGGGTCTACATGTTATTCTGTTAAAAACAAACTAAATAGGTTTTGTCCGTGCCAAATTTACTACTCGTCCTTTTCAATATTGAACCAGATGCACGGTGGCAACACAAAAAAACAAATGAGTTAACCGCGGCGTTTCAAAAATAGCGGTAGTCCAGGAACTCATCTTATCTGTGCGTTATATGGCTGGCCCAGAACACGACAGCGATCACTGAGTATGTCCCGCCCCATGTGAGGAGGGACTAAGCATTTAATGCTCTGAGACGTCTAAATGGCCACAGATAGACCCACCTGTGGCAGACGCGGATAGTCATAAGTAGACACTCCAAGACCGTTATAACGCAACAAACCGTTCGTCGGACTTCTGCTTCATACCGTTTTATCGGACGCCAAACAAGTCGTTCCGTTAAAATGTTACTACATTATCAACAACCGACCATCCTTCTCATCTTATTTGTGGGCATAGGTAAGAAAATATTGTAATTTTTCTTTAAAATAATAGCCTATCTCATGTTTTGAAAATAGCCGACAGCTTTTCAAATCAACAGGTTGCCACATGGTTTTCATCCTAATATTTGTTTTCGCAAAAAAAACTTTTCCGATAAGAATTGAGTTAACAATGATTCCACTATTTCAAGATAACTGGTATAAGAACAGTTCCTATTCATCGGGGTTTTTTAGGGGGTTCCCCATAATGTACCTCCAAATAGCAGTCAGGACTGCTTGGTGAGTCACTGGTGGACTGACTGTACAGCATGATTCAAGGAGGGCAAATGCAGGGCCAAGGCACAAGCAAATGCATGCATTGTAGCAGTTTAGCTTCCAGCAGTGGGCTGAAGGTTACTGTGGAATCTTCATGCGTAGAAACAAATTGAACCAAACTGTAGCCATATCTGTGGGCCTTAGTGGTTTGTGTAAGGCTGTTGTGAGGATCTTTATGTCCCTTGACTCTCTCGTGGCCCAGAGAGAGGGGGGAAAAGCTGAGAAGTTAAAGTGTTCAAGGACTGAGAGGAACTGCTGTCATGTGTACAAGCCTTGCCAGGTCCCCTTTGTCCCGTGGGCTGTTTTTATGGCGCAGTCTCTTGTCATGGGTTTTGACAAGTCTTTTACGTCGAGCGAGAGAGGCTGAAGAAGGCTCCAACGCGGGGCATGACTGAGTGTGTCTGAGGTTGCGGTTAAGAGGTGCAGATGAAAGGAAGTCCTGAGGGTCGGGTCCTTTTCCAGCGAGCCTGGCGTCACACACTCCAGATCCCAAAGCAGGAGAGAGCTCTCCTCGAGAGACAAATGTTCAGCTCGTACGCCCCTGACTGCTTCCCCTCTCTTTTCAAGGCATTCTCAAGACCTACGTGTCAGCACTTTGCGATCAGTCATTTTTATCCCACACTCACATTAAATACAGGACAGCAAAGCAGCTAAGGTCTGTACTGAAACGGAAGATTATCGGGGTGTTCGGTGGTGAGAACACACACCCACCCTATGGTAATCAGCCCTCTTTCTAAAGTGTGATTAAACTCAGGCTTCAGAGACTGAGGGTGTATGATTAGTTCAGAGGGTGGAGTGTATGAGGGTCTCTGTGTGTGCAGATGAATCCCAGGCACGGACAAGTTAATCTGATCAGTGGACAGTAGTAAATCTCCAGTACTGTAAAGCACCTGATTGCATCATTGTTCGTCAGCTAGCGGGTGACTGGCTTCCCTGTGTTGTACTCTCTGTGTCATGTCGCTAATTATTGCAGTCTCGTGGAGTCTGCAGGCTGTCTCTGCCCAACACTGGCTCCTGTTCACCTCCCCCACTCTCCAGCTGACATCACTTCCTTTTTCATGTCCACTTTTGCCTTCTACCTTCTATGCTACCCTTTGCTTATCACCACTTTACCCCCCCCTCTCTCTCTGTCTCTTTCTCTCCCTCTCTCTCTCCCTCTCTCTCTCTCTCTCTCTCTCTCTCTCTCTCTCTCTCTCTCTCTCTCTCTCTCTCTCTCTCTCTCCCTCTCTACCTCTCTGTCTCTCCCTCTCTACCTCTCTCTCCCTCTCTCCCTCTCTCCCTCTCTCTCTCTCTCTCTCTCTCTCTCTCTCTCTCTCTCTCTCTCTCTCTCTCTCTCTCTCTCTCTCTCTCTCTCTCTCTCCCTCTTTCTCCCCCTGTTGTATCCTGTTGGATTAGGGCTTCTCTCTGGGGCTGTAAATCTCCCCCAGTAATTGGAAAGCATGTGCTGGCGGAGCTTTAATAGGATATGATATGTGCGGGTGCCCAGAGAGCCAATGGTGCTCCAAGAAACCATCTGTTAGCTGAGGCCTCTCTGGCCTGGAGGAGCTCTCTGTGTTCACACCAACACACGCCCCTGCCCAGGACTTATTGTGACAACCGTCGACGGTTCAGCAGGAAAATGGGAAAAAGGAAAAACGGTCTGAGAGCGAGGAACAGCAAAACACAAGCTGAGCCCTACGGCTGATGCAGAGCCACGCCCTGTGCTCTGTGTGTCCTGTTGGGAGAGACATTCTGAGAAGGCTGGGGAGAAACCACCTCTAGCTGGGTTACTTCCTCCTCCTGTCAGTGTTGTGTGTTTCTGTGTGTGTGTCTGTGTGTGTGTGTGTGTGTCAGGCATCAGGGCCTGGCAGGCCAGGCACAGGAAGAGCTGGAGATGTGGAGCAGATGCGCATCATGCAGATGCAGACTGCAGAGTGTCTGTCAGGACAGAACCAGTCCCAGCAGGAAGGGGGAGGGGCCTTTACAGTCAACTATGGGCATCAGTCACTTGCAAATGTTCCTCTTTTTGAGTGTTGCTATATTTATAGAACAGACAATGGCCGGGTTTCCCAGATTCGCTAAGAAGCTCTTAACGCTAAGAGCTTCTTAGGAGCGTTCTAAGAGCGTTCTAGAGTGTTCTTAGAACGCTTCTAAGAAGCTCTTAGCATTAAGAGCTTCTTAACAAATCTGGGAAACCCGGCCAATATCTCACTGTTTGTGATCATTAGAGAGGAAAAAAACGAACTTAATGCAATATAACAGTTCTCTTACAAATACATTGAGTATGCTCAATAGCTATGAACCATCTTACAGTATCAAACATGTTGGCTGTCGATGTTCCGATAATGAGACTCCTTGTCAAGGTAGGACCACTCCCTTTCTTCTCCAAAACATTTCCGCTAAACAAGCTTATGTGAGACAAACTTAAAACATGTGCACATAATGGAATCTGAACTGGCCTTCTCCAACCACCCTTATCGATTATACAGCCAGTCTCAGTGAGTTGAAACAGCAAAGATAGGAAAATGTATTTTCAGAGAGAGAAGAAGAATGGGAGGGAGGAAGGGAGGCAGGGAGGGAGCAGGGGAAAAGAGAGATTGTGGTGAAAATGAAAGCTCCTACTCATTTCCATGATACGGTCACCCTTGGTGACATGGTGTCAGCGGCATTGCTTTGATGTAGCGGCTGTGGTGAGAGAGCTAACTCTGGCTCTCCAGGCTGGAGGAAGCTGACCTGCGTACCCATTTGTGTGGCAAGAATGAAGCGAGTTCATTTTTCCACTTTCTAGGAGCGCAACAAGGACCCGACACAGTATGTGAGAAATGCTGACTCTCATTAGCTTGCTATGGGACCTCGACCTTGAATGTTTTCAGCCGTAACCCTAATTCAGATTTACAGCAAATCCTTTTTTTCTCTCTTGAATTTAAGCTTGTTACTGAATTCCTTAGTGATCAGTGGTGGTGTGTTATTTGTAAACAGCCCCTAGTATGTGAATACTGACATGGCTGTGCTGCGAGGTAGCCATGACGACACTAATGAGGTTCTGTCCTGTGGCCTTAGGCTCTTCCTGGCTCCGAGGGTCAGGACCTCATAACCTTCTGGGTGCATTCCTTAATCAGGTCCCTCTTTCTCACAGTGCTGCTGGATGCGATAAAAACTATTTCAGGAACGCGCTTCCCTAATCCCTACCCCATAAGCTGGAGATGTTTCCGTGGCAACTCCAAGTGACTGTGGGTGTCTGAAGCATTCTGGAACTTTCACAATGCCTCCTGGGCATTTTACCCATCCTCCTTGAGGACAGGAAGCTCTTGCTGGGAGAGCTGAGCGCTTTGTGGACAGGAAGGTAGAAGGTGGAGGGCTGGGGTGAAGGGGAAGACAAGAGGCAAGGTGACTTTGTATTGGACAGCCTGTTGGCCTGTGTGCAGGTGCTTAGCAGGAGGCTTGTTGTGTCACATGAAAAGAAAGACTGTGAAGGGTGCCATTGTGATGACAGAAGAGCGTCATTGCCAGACTGTCTTGCTCCTTTCCCTCTTTTTGATTAATTATTTCTCTTTCTCCCCCTCTCTCTCTCGCTCTTTCTCTATTATCTCTCTCTCTTCCTCTCTCTCTCCCTCTTTCTCTATTATCTCTCTTTTCCTCTCTCTCTCCCTCAGTAATATTTTGAAGGAACAGAGCTTTGGCAGCTGGTAACGGATGTCTCTCTTGGCAACAGACTTAGTCTCTCAATCTTGCAAACCTCTCTTCTCCTTTCTTCCTGTGTAGGTAGTAGAGGGGGAGAGGGAGAAGGAGAGAGAGAGGGGAAAATATAGGTTCATTTGATTTGGATACAGTGGGTAGGTTCACTTCAGGAGAACATTGACAAGAATCTGTCTCAGTTCGGGTGGGCTTGTTGTTGGCCATGTCTGACCTAGTCATCTCTTAGCTGTATGGGAATATGGAACTTTTAAAGTTACACTTCCTCCCTTTGTTTTGCTGGTTTTACAGTGTTTGTTATAACCTGGTCCCTCGCACATAGTGAGGTGTACGCAGAAGTATTGTATAATCGAAGAGAACTACTGCCTTTCTCATCAACATGACAAAAAAAAAAAACAGGAAGAGGAACATATGTGCTTTTGTGGGTCGGTGTCTGGGCGTGCGATGTTCTGCCTACTGGAACATTCTCAGCCACTAGAGTTCCATCTTATGAAGCAGGGCATTGAAAGTTCCTCAAACAATCTTGTTGACTTTTGGTTTCATTAAAAAAGTTATTTGCACTGGGCCAACAAAGAAACTGCAATCTCATATTTGTTTTCAATAGGCCTAATTATTGTACAGAGGGACCTGATCGTTGGATACGTCTGCGCAGACTGGACTCTGTCCCCTCCTCCCCAACTCCTCCCCATCTCCTTTTCCAGCTCTCCACACTTCCTTCTGAAACCCTCCCATCCCCTTTTGAAGCCCTCTCCATTGCTCTCTCTCTGTTGTCATAGGATGCCTGGCAACGGTGGTGTTTAGAGAGCAGTGATGGGGTTGTCGTTTGTTTACTGATGGTGATGGTTATGATGTTCATTGGTACTTTTGCATGAGAAACACTGGGCATTGTCTTTATTCAGAATAAATTCAAACGTAACAACAGAGTACAGCATCAATCATCCATCTCAGTTTTTTTTTTGTAAGCTTTGTTAGTTTAAATCTCAATCTCTGTTAATCTCCAAAATCCTTTAGTCTATTGCTCTTAATTCTTAATCCAAATGATCCACTAACAGATTGATATATCTGTGTTTACAACAAGGTTCTAACACTGATGCTCCTTTGCAGTCTGAGCCCTCCTTCACCAACCTGAACCCATGTCCTCATTCTAACCCCTATGTATCACCATTGCAAACAATACAAATTCCATTCACCTTCAACATTATCTTCAACATAAAAGTCAGTTTTCATTGTTTTCACTGTTTATTTGATTTATTTGTTTATTTATTTAGAAGGATCCCCATTAGCTCTACTCTAAGACAGAGCTGCTTTTAGTGGGGTCCACATATAAAACATACATACAGATATCAAACATTTAAATAAACATTACAATACCAATATATATAATTTAAAACATATATTACATGAAGTATCAAAAGTTCAAATTCAAAAAAATAATGATCATACAATTTTACATGACAAATATCAGAAATTAACATAGTGGTTATGCAATTTTACCTTTGTCATGATATAAAACACTGATATATTTAATTCCATAGAAGCGAAAACTGCAAACCATGTAAAGAGAGAGCTACACATTTATGTACAGTACATCACCATCTGGTGTCACAAGTATGCTGTACCCAAGTGTTTCATGATTTGCTTTTTGAACATACATTTACTTGTCACGTTTATCATTTCTGTTGGTAGTAGGTTCCATGACTTCATGGCCCTGTATCCCACAGTGCGTTTAAGAAAACTGGTGTTAGCTCTGGGGAGTGAAAACCTACCTTCTATTGCTCGTCTAGTGGCATAGTTAGGTGAGGCTAAATTTGTATTAAGTTGCCTATACTGATCTGCAGCTGTTTTAGACTGCTGGTTTTTATCATATCGTCTTTTATTTACTTTGGCATATAATCTGTGTGTGGTTAAACAGTGTGTGTGATTAGGGTGTGTGTGTGTGTGTGCATGCTCAACTGTCTCTGATACAAATGAACAATGTTCCAGCCTTTGTCAGGTGTGTCCTTTCCTGTGGCGTGTCATCCAACGCCGTTTTGGTTACCATGCGATAAGACCATTAGGTCACATCCGGTGATGTGTACACTCTGTCACATTGTATTCCTGGAAAATAATGTAATCATTGATAGAAAACGACGTTAGTGTGCATGTTGTCCTCCTTGGTGGTTTTTCGTCTGTCTGAGGCTGGCGTGAGTGAGGCCACTGAATACACAAGAAGAACATGGGGAGGGTGAACTAAGATACAATGGGGACAGACATCACAAAAACCCATAAGACTGACAAGTGTTGCAACAAGAGTCTGTACTGAACTTGGCCATGGATCATGAGTCATGGCGGACCTATTTAGGGACTTGAGGCGTCTTTTTCAGAGCAGATATCTTAAGACGTTGCTGCTCATTCTGTTGAGTTTTAGTCAGTCCTGTGTCCCTTTCGTGACACTTTGTAACTTTTGTGCAAATTGTTTTGCATTGCAAAACAGCAACTCATCTGAACTCATCTGATCAAATTATTCACTGCTCTCCAGTACTAAGAGTTGGAAAATTGGTGGGTAGGTTTATGACATGTTTGAGTGTCATATCAACAAGTTGATTCAATGGGTGGGGACAAACCAAAGGTGAAGGGGCTATCGCAGCTCTTAAACATACTTCTGTGTTCTGTCATGTTGTTCTAGGGGTGGATTCTACCAGTCTGGCTCCCTCTACAGATACCCCCAACAGCCTTCCCACCACAGAACCATCCTCTCTCACCTCTCACACTCCATGGACGCCAACCCAATCTGACCATACCGGATCGGACGGGTCCACCTCCACCAACCCAGCCTCAGCCCCAAACACAGTTGACCCCAACACAGCCACGTCGGGCACCAGCACAGAGCTAACCTCCACCACCTCTCTGAACCCCTCATCTGGCATCACCCACCATGGGGACACCTCCACCACCATGACAGACCCCTCTGTGTCCCCAAGCACAAAGCCAAGCCCTGCTGGAACCACAACTCAATCAGTTATATTTAGTACAACAAAGGAAGGCCCAGCGGTGACCATGACCACCACTGTGATGGACGCCACGGAAACCGGAGCTACCTCCCCATTCAGCACGGGGGACGGCACGACAGAGATGACTTCCTCGAGTCAGACCCTGACTTCCCCTGTCACTCATTCTCCCGTTACCGTGGAAACAGACAGCCCCCCCGCCTCGACTTCAGTAACGATTGAGCCTTCGACAGCCTCATCTGCAACGCCCACCACCGAAACCCCCCCGACCATCTCCGTACCCACAGCCCAAACTCCCCAGCCAGACGCGTCCACCTCTGTCACTGGAACGGATCCCACTCCAGCTGATGTTACCACACGCACATCAGGAAGTACACAGGCTGGCCCCAGCAGCACCACAGTCTCTTCCAGCACCTCCAGTGGGCCAGACTCAGATATCCCAGTCACAACAACTGTCATGACAACAAGAACACAGACTGCTCACACAGAAACAGCCACTTCAGACACAGTGACCACGGACGGAACTGTCACCTCAGGAACAACGACCAGAGACACCACGGAAAACAGCCAGACCACAGTGACCAGAGAGACTGGAGGAACTCCTGCCACAGGCATCACTAACTCCACAGCCTTCCCACCCACCTCCGCCACCACAAGAGTGTCTGAGACCAGCATCTCAACTGGAACATCTAGCAGCACAGACACAGCTGGATCTCCACAGACAGGCCCCACCTCCACCACCACCACAGGACTGTCTGAGACCAGCATCTCAACTGGAACATCTAGCAGCACAGACACAGCTGGATCTCCACAGACAGGCCCCACCTCCACCACCACCACAGGACTGTCTGAGACCAGCATCTCAACTGGAACATCTAGCAGCACAGACACAGCTGGATCTCCACAGACAGGCCCCACCTCCACCGCCACCACAGGAGTGTCTGAGACCAGCATCTCAACTGGAACATCTAGCAGCACAGACACAGCTGGATCTCCACAGACAGGCCCCACCTCCACCGCCACCACAGGAGTGTCTGAGACCAGCATCTCAACTGGAACATCTAGCAGCACAGACACGGCTGGATCTCCACAGACAGGCCCCACCTCCACCACCACCACAGGAGTGTCTGAGACCAGCATCTCAACTGGAACATCTAGCAGCACAGACACAGCTGGATCTCCACAGACAGGCCCCACCTCCACCACCACCACAGGAGTGTCTGAGACCAGCATCTCAACTGGAACATCTAGCAGCACAGACACAGCTGGATCTCCACAGACAGGCCCCACCTCCACCGCCACAGGAGTGTCTGAGACCAGCATCTCAACTGGAACATCTAGTAGCACAGACACAGCTGGATCTCCACAGACAGGTCCCACCTCCACCACCACCACAGGAGTGTCTGAGACCAGCAACACCACCACTAGCCCCTCAGCCAGCCCCAGTCTGACACCAACCACAGGAGGTAGGCTTAAGGATTTCTGCTTCTATTAAAAAAAGCTCATATCAAGTGAACAGCTTATACATACAGTATGCATCTTAGGTGTATTTCTACAATGTTAAGATGAATTATGTAGTTTTTTTTGGTCTAGTCACTAGCAAAACTACCGCAAGCACAGCCCTTGTTTCTTCCTCTACACCAACCAATGAAACCGCCACCACACCGGCTCCAGGCCAGACAACAGGGTCTGGCATGACCACACCTACGGCTCCACCTGGCACTAGCCCGCCTCCAAGCAGCACTACCATACCTCCACCCACCCTTCCAGGTACCATCTACTGCTAAACTGCACACACGTTGTGTAAAACCACAGCTTCGATGTGAGATAAATACGTTTATAGACCAGACCGCATTTCTTGACTGATCCTTGATTTCCTTCTGAACCTTTTATTTGCACTATAAGTATGTCCCTTTTGATAAAAGGGTCTGTTAAATGGAGCAAAGTTAAAAACGTAATGACTGTTTTCCTTTCCTCAGAGGTTTGCCCCGCCAAGCCGTGTCCATCTCTAAGTATCTGTCTCAACGGTACCTGCCAGTGTCTGTCTGGATACTATAACAACTCACTGGGTCACTGCATTGAAGGTAGCCAAGCCTTACCCTAACCCTGACTCTGTCACTAATGAGCATGAAGAAGATGGTGAGGATTGTGATGATGATGATGACACTCATCTCTTTGCCATTTTAGCCCAAGTCTTCCCCGGAAACCTTCATCTTGTGTCCTTGACCTTCAGCAAAGAGATGAGCAACAGATCCTCTATGGTATTTCAAAAGACAGCAGACAACATCTCACAAGTGGTAGGTTTGAGTCACGTTGCACGCGATGGTAACCAGTATAGATCTCCTCTCAGCCCAGTCTCTGACTTCCTCCACTATGTTCCATCTCTAGATGAACAAAGCACTGAAGGATCAGCCTGGCTTCATTCGGACGGATGTAGTGCGGCTAGAGTAAGTGCTGTTTCACAGAGACAAAGTGAAAGTGTCATTAGCCCGTACGTCGTCTTGACCACGACGACATTTTGCCGTTTCTTCTCTTGCTGTCGGGGCTCCTGTAACGGCCCCTCTGTCCCCCCCCCCCCCCCCCCCCCCCCCCAGACCAGGCAGCGTGCGAGCGACGGTGTTCAACGTGTTCCAGCCAGGCTCCGGTGCCAGCCAGGGTTCCACAGACACGGCCATTCAGAAGGCCATCACTGAGAGTGCAAGTTCCCCCGACGACCTGTTGAGAGGAGCTACATTTCGCGGTGTGTGTATTTCTGCTTACCTCCCATAAATCAAACACAGCTGATAGCTGATAGATAGTCTTGTCACTGACATGGCTACTCGTGACTACGAGGATTCTGACCGGGTGTGCCTCTGTCTCTGCTGTTGTTTGTCAGGCACCAGCCTGTGTGACCAGGGCTCTTTGACCAGCTGTGACGTCCTCACCGCAAGTTGTATTGATGAAAAGGGCACGGCCAGGTGCACGTGTAAATCTGGCTACGTCTCCAACCACCCCTACGGTAATCTCAGCTGCAGAGGTGAGTACCAGCGAGAGTGTATGTTTGGTGTTTGACGCTACAGTAAATGATCGTAGCATCGACACCACCCACCACAAGGACTTTCATGTTAAGCAAGCTAGAAAGGGAAGAGTTACCAAAAGCAGTTCTTGGCTGGTGTTCTGTCAAAGCTGAACAAAATGGCAAACTTGCAAACTAGAGAATGTCTTTGTGTTCAAAGGCTTGGATTTGCGTACTTGAGAGATAGAGAGACAGAGAGAATGCTTAGGGAGAGACACAGAGAAGGTCAAGTGCTATTGACGTTTCTCCAACCAGCCCCCTACACCCGACGCCTGACCCAACGTTTATCTATGGGTTCTTTTCCTGGAATCCAAAAGAGAACTTGTGATCTCAATCAGAAAAGTTTTCAATAGAACCATCGTACGATAATTAGTTTTGATTCCCTTGCTCCCCATGTTTGGCTGTTTATTGCGGGGGCACTTAAAATTTGGTCAGATTTCATTTTGTGAGCAGTCAAATCTGTCTTTACTCATAAGGTTATAAGGATGCCTCTTAAAAGCCAATGTCGGACGCTCTGTCATGTTTAGTTTGCTTTAAAACAAACAACCTTGTCCTTCCTCTCAAAGCTTGTCCCAGTGGCCAGAGAGCAGAGAGAGACATATGTCAGCCGTGAGTATTCCCATCTATTGTTTTCCTCAGACTGGGACTGCCTCTGTTATAACTTTAACCATGCATGGATAACGACTGGTGCCCCCTTGTGTTTTCAATAACTAAATGCATGACAAGGACCACTGGAGTGTTCTCCGTTAAAGATTTTTTATTTATTTATTTATCTAGATGTTCATTTGGCTACTCTGGATTCAACTGCGATGATTGTAAGTGATGCTGTCTTGACGACATCTTTGTGAGGTTCGTGTAGTGCACAGTGTGTATTTCAGAGAGCTCAGGTGTAAAGGTGTGTGTGTGTGTGTGTGTGTGTGTGTGTGTGTGTGTGTGTGTGTGTGTGTGTGTGTGTGTGTGTAGCGTCTCTGTTGGCGGTGGTGGTCATTTCCTGTGTACTGGGAGGAGTACTGCTCATCATAGTGCTGGCCCTCCTCATATACTACTGCAGGTGAGAATACAATAACCCTCTGCTCTCCTGTTTATCATCCATCTTTTCTTCCTCTCACACCCACTCTATCTCCTTGACTGTATTTCCAATCTGTGTCTGTGTGTGTGTGTGTGTCTGTCTGTGTGTGTGTCTGTGTGTGTGTTTTAGGAGGAGATGCTCCACAGAGAAGCCTGAGTTCAGCAGTTCCAGCAGTCCCTACACTGTGGAAGATGTCCACGGGCCCTGGCCCAGCCAAGGCCTTACCATCCCCCGCGCCACCACCAACTGGGACCCCGCCTCCATGGAGATGACGGAGGGGGGTAGCACCCACGCCCTGATGGAGAAGAAGCCCCAGACCAACGGAGGGGTGAGTCCCAGGGGCGGCTTGGTCTGTCTGTCGCTCTGGACTGCTTACTAACACAACAAGCTTCTTGTCCTCTCCTTTCTTCTAAAACGTTAAAGTAGTCTTTCCTTTAGTTGTGTGGTGAGCACAAGCCTAATCCCTGCATTGCCTGACTCCTAGTGTGTTGGTTTAGGAGTTTCACATCAAGCTTAGAAGACAAAAGAAGGTAAATATAATGCTGTACCCACTGCTGCCGAAAGTGCTCTATCTTTCACTTGATGATGGGAGGACTACTACACTACACTAAGCATGGCCGCTGCTGTCAGTATTGCCAGTACTGCCATGGCAATACTACTTTTGAAACAAGTATTGCCTGGCAATACTACTTTTGAAACAAGTATTGCCTGACAATACAACTTTTTTGCAGACATTATGAGGTTTATTTAATTTAGAAGACTTAAGTAAACTGTAATGACAACCACATTTGATGTAGTGAGGAATCTGAAGCGATACGAAAACATTGGACTTTTCAATAGGCTACAGGTTGCGCCTTGCGCTGGCGAAAAAGGTTGGCAATACTACTTATACGCTGGTGATGGCACCTGTGCATCCAAGTTGTACTTCTACGACTAAGGCTGCCAGTGCTTTACTTCAAAGATCGCTTTGAAGAGCAGTGAGCTTTCATTGGGTGATGTCAACAGTCAGTGATTGACGGCTTTTGCAACAAACAGAAAAAGTTTGGGAATTGTTTTAGTGTTGTTGCTGCATGCTGGTTTGGAATTGTTCGGTGCTTGTGTGCCTTTTCTGTGTGTGTGTGTGTGTGTCCATATATCTTTCGACTGGTTATCACAGATCAATTTCCCATTGCAGACGGGGTCCTATGATGTCACCACAGACAGCATGAATACGTTCAAAGGCGAGAATCCATCACGCTACTCCTACTTGGTCCAGGGCCATGAGAACCCGTACTTCATACCAGGAGACGAGAGGAGAAACAGCTGAGTAGCTGGAAGAAGGAAGAGAGGGATGAGGGGAAAATGTCATATAGAAGTATAAAGACTCACAAACCACTTCACAAACGCAACGGTTTTCTTTTGTTTTTTTTCTGAGCGTGGAAAGATGACAGTCCTGTTGTCATTCTCAGGGTACCACCTCAATCAACAAACACCACCTAAAAGAAAGTTATGCTAAGAATTATTGGTTTTCTTTTGAGATGCAACAACTTCATTCTATAATCTAAAGGGAAGAAATAAGGTTTAGAGATATTCAAATTATTGTATTTACGTGTCTGTTGGAAGAGCTGCTAGGGTGTTTTTGATCATAACCAGTAGATGTCGCTGTTGCTCCAAATTATTGAACATCTAGTAATTTAATACAGTAAACACATCATTTTGTGTCCGCATTTTCGCAATGTCATAGTATTGAAAAGTTATTCATCTCTGGCTAATTGCACTAAATTGTGTGCTGCGTTTACCACATGTTTTTCTTGGGGAAAATCAAAACTGTTTTTGAGTGTGAACGAATTCTCTTTTCTATGGTTCTTCGAGTTCTTAGTACAGAGATTTTAGATGGTTTAAGGGCTGGATCCTTAGCCTAGGCGGGGAGGGGTGTGCCCAGGGGGTGTTTGTCTGTGCACAGACACTGTGGATATGCTGAAGCACCTGTGTTGAAGCTGCTGCATTTGCAAATGTGCCTGTTTCTGTGGTCCTTAATGAATAGGAAACATTATGCAAAGCACCTGACAAAGCTTGTTTGGATGTGCCAATTATGTGTGTATATTTTCGCTACTCTATTCCTGTGACATGTTGTTCACACATCTGTGTCTCTGCAACTCTGCACTATTTTCTAAAAGTGTAAACTTTTGTAAACAAGTATCTATCAGCAGTGAATGAGGGTGATGAAAGGAATAAAGGCTATCACTGTTATGAATATGTGGCTGCTTTATAAAAACGACTCATTGTAATGCACCGAAATGCTTCCAAAACGCTAACTAAATACCAAATTTGGAAAATAACAAGTTTTTCAGCTGGGTATATTTTAGAGTGGGTAATTAAAATCACAAAAGGACAGAAGTGGAGTGGATTTAAGGGCCCATATGGATGGGGTTAAAATGGGCTCATCCTGCAGGTCCGTCTCAACAGTACATGTCACATGATGTGTCACATGATGTGTCACGATGCCCTAAGTGCTGATGGATTCTGGATCGTGCTTTGGTGGCAGTGGGTGGGGGTCTGACTCTCCCAAGGTCAAGTTCTCAAACCTGAACAGTACAAGTGTCTATACACGCACTAGTGTTTTCATCTCCTACGTTACCTTCTGTCCGTTCCTCATGGTTAGCCGCAGTTCACACGGGAAGCTGGAGCACATCTGAAAGGAACATCTGGAGAGGTGAGATTCAGGCTCGATCACCCAGCTGCTGCACGGTCAGCATTTTGCCGTTCGTATTCATGGCCTGCATCATTAAGTGACTGGATGTCTGGATGATGACTTGGCTCTGCAGCCGCTACAGCGCTGCTCTTCATAATGCATTCTGCTGTAGTCGGCAGGATTTGATTAGATTGGCACATTAATCATAGCGCTGTTTGAACGAGATGTTTCCCTCTGCACACAGTGGTGTCAGGGTCGTAATTTCCCAGGCATTTTACTGAGCAGTGATATTTCACATGGGGAAAATGAACTTGTCGTCCTGAAGTAGCATGGTGCCCTGGTCTTACCTCTCTAGAGTGGGTGACGTGTTGCCTGTGAATACTTGGCAGCCAAAGAGATGTTGTCGCTTTAGGACTTAATCTACCCTTCATTTGATTTTAAAAGCAGGGATTGAAACTGCTGGTAAAGCTGGCTTTGTGGGGTCTTAAACTGCGGCAGTGAGCTACCATGGCACACCCAGACTATAGAGGGGAAGGGCTGAAGTAGCCTACATATGGTCATGATTCGGCCCGCCCCTGCCCCTGCCCCGCCCAGCTAAGCCAGACTCACTCTACGACACAAGCCTGACCCAGCACGTTGATTCTGGCCCAGCTCTGCTCAACCCAGCTCGGCCCGTCCCATACAATCTTTGCAGCCTGATTAATGGACCACTTAGCGGCTGTGAGCTACGTCTCCCAGTCATTTGACCTGCAGGAGCTGTAGGAATGGGCACGCAATCGAATAACTATCGAGCGGCAGCAACCTGAGCCAGGCCTGTTGTCTGGAACAACTTTGTTCTCTCTTAAATCTCTGGGTCTGTGTGATGAACAGATAAGTGATCCAGATAAGGTGCCACTATCTATACTGCATACTGGTCTGACTCACAGACAAAGGCAAATGCTCATAAGAGATTTTGAGGTTGCTTGCATTGTCAGGTGGAGTGTCTGTGACACTGTTGAATAGTTTGCTGTGGTCATTAACGGGCATCATCACCTGAATGCCACTGAAAATGGAAAACATAAAATTACGTTCACATGTGTATTTATTTTTATAGTTATGAATTCTGTAATAACGGTAACCAGAACAGTTGTTCACTCTTTCTCTTAATGCAAACCTTGATGTATAGAAATGTATGATTTGTGAGTACACAATGTGGTTCTAGTTTGGGAAATTATTACGGGATGTCGGAAACTCTTATTTGGATTTATTTTTATTGCACCTTTTTTGATTGCACCGTTTATGCGGAAAATGAAAACAACGAGTTAAAAGTTTAAAAGTTGAATAGAGCATGTTCACAGTTCACGTGGCTGTGCAGAATAAATCTGTATATATATATATATTTTTTTTTTCATTGCAGTGAGTAGCCTATTTCAACCCGCCTAACTTCCATCAAATACGAAGGAATTAGCGATGGACTTTGCAGACACAGTGCAGGCAGCTGTTGGACGACCCAACATGACAGGTGGGGAGGGTTGTTTACTAACAATGCAGCAACGCTACAACGCTACGGTAAACGTCTACAAATGCTATTACAATGAGAACGGGAGCCAGCTGTTCATCAGTTTTATGGCAGTCAAAGGTTAAGATTCCTCCTTTTGCCGATTTCTTCACCCCCTCCCTCCCTTTTTACCTCTTTTCTCCTGCCCCCCATCTTCCCTCTTCCCCTCCTCGGTGTCTGGTGCAGACAGATGATTATAATTCACTTTTACTAATGTAGCTCTGCAGAACCGCAGCACTAAACACTATTAAACATTTCCCAGCAACCCTGTCTCCCAGCTGCCTAAACTCCCCTGGTCCTCCACAGCCTTGCACCTTCTTGACAGAATTATGACCCACAATTCATTCACTCAGTCATTCATCCATCTAACCATCTTTTTTTGTCATCTATTCAGCCATCCGGCATCTGTTTCCTACTTGTAACGACATAAGATTTATTTTGGCTCCCCTTCATCATCTGCTGGGCAGTTCAGTTCAGTTTTCATGCTGTCAGTGTGTGCTGGCAGAGGGACTGTTTAATGGCTCAAACGCATGTCCCCTTCATCTGCGATGTATGCTGTGCTTCCTGCTGCCGCTGAGCTGAGCTGGGAGGGAGGAGCGAAGGCTTGACAAGCCCTGCCTGCCTGCATGTAGGCCTGATGCAGGGAGAAGGAGGCTGGAGAAATGGGGGGACAGGGGACTCTGATAGGGATGACTTTGTGGTGATGTGAGAGGTGATATGAGAGACACAGTGAGAAAGACCTGGCACCCGTTTGGCATCGGACTAAAACGGCATTAAGCCTCGCATCCCGTCCAGGAAAATGACAGCAAGCCGATGAATTTGATAGCAGTAAACATCAGGGCAGCAAATAGGAGAGTGTTTCAGCACAGGATGCCAAGCCTGCCTGGGGTGATTAAGTACAGAGCTCTCTCCATTAACTCTCTCCAGTGTAAATAACATGCACAGCTCAAGGTCCACATGACTCCAGATCACATGACCGACGAAGCGCGCTGCATTAGACTGTGGGTGAGCCGGCAGTTCCTCCTCCTGTCTGTGGTGCTGGTGATCCCTAACCCAGGGACTGTCTGTGGTGCTGGTGATCCCTAACCCAGGGACTGTCTGTGGTGCTGGTGATCCCTAACCCAGGGACTGTCTGTGGTGCTGGTGATCCCTAACCCAGGGACTGCAACCTGGCCTGTCTGACCTCATTTATTTATTCATCCTTATTTTGTTTATCTTGTCTGAGCCTGTAAGTCAGAGGGACAGAGTGTGTGTGTGTGTTCTGGCAGGGGGTGGGGGGGGTGGGGAGCTTGGATCAGACCAACTACTAGGAGGGGGGAGGTTTTGGGGGAAGTTTTGGCGAGGATGTGTCACCACTCTGCCTCCTACTTCACTATCGGGTACAGAAGATGTCCAGATGAACTAGACCAGTCGGAATCATGTGGGCTCCCCTCATAACATGTTGGTAATGTAGAGCAATCTCCTGCCTGTGTACACATGCAGACCCAGCCTGTGACCTATTTGTAAATTCAGGGACCCCCCCCTAACCCTAACCCCCCCCCCCCCCCCCCCCCCCACCCCCTTGTTGTCATTCTCTCCAGTGACAAGGGTTAACAGATGTCTGTGAAGCTATTAGACCAGAGACCCACAACGACCTCTGAGCACATTAATGAGCCTGTTTGGCATGAAGGACGGCCCCCTTTGTTGTGCCCCAGTGGATGTTGTGTTGAAGAGGAAAAGCTCTTGAAGGTCTGTCATTTCAGGACATCTGTGTGCACAGACATATATTCTCTTCTCCCCTGTTGAAATGCTAGACTTGACATCTTTAGCATTTTTACAGTAGATCAAATATCCGTTGCTGTATGTAGCGCTGTGTTTAATCTGTAATACATCTCCATGTTTATTTAGCAGACACATGTTGTATCTTTCTTATGTGTCTGTGCAGTTCAATATCCCCAAGGGCCTAGGGGGAATCCTCCAGCTTAATTAGCATGAGAATGCAGGGGGAGCCCGTCATTCAGACTCAGTTTCCTCTGTGGGAGCTGCACGCAGGGAGACAAAGGAAGAGCAGACGCTAGCGGGCTAGCCCGCTGCCTCTGCCTCTGCCTCAGCCTCAGCACCGCCATAGTCAAGGGATGGGGGGGGGGGGGAGGGGACAAGCTCCTGACTCTGAGAAAAGGAGGTTGAGGAAAGAGAAAGGACCGAGGATGCCCTGCACAGAAGAAGATTCACAGAAGAGAGAGAGAGAGAGAGAGAGAGAGAGAGAGAGAGAGAGAGAGAAGGAACAGCAAGGGGAAGCAGGGGAGGGGAGGGGCTAAGAGGGGAGGGGATATCGAGAGGCAGCAGGGAGCTAGAGAGACAGAAAGAGAGGAGGAGGCGGGGACACTGTAGCAGCAGGTTTGCGAGAACAGGAGCTGAGCCAGGAATCAGAGCGAAAGAAACGGTTTAGCTACTGTTGGAGGAAAAAAAACAAACACTGACACAGAGAGAGAGAGAAAGGGAGCTAGACTGAGAGAGAGAAAGGTAAGGACATTCTGCTGCATACATGTCACGCACGCCTCCGGTGCTGTCTATTTTCAGCGTGACTGAGGCGTCGGTGTGAGAGATGCTCTGTAATGAGGAGGGGTGGTTCCCTGCCTGCCTGCTAACGACAAGCGGGGAAAGCACGGCCCCATGGCACTGCAGCGTGATGCGGAGAGACGGAGGCTGCTGGGAGGGAGGTAGACAGGGGAAGTAAAAATTGAACGGAGCAGGCAGAGGGGAACATCCAGTAAGCTAGCCTGCCTGTATATGTGGCCTGGTTGGAGCATGGCTGAGATGTGCGTCTGTTTGTCTGGGAGGCAGGGGATGGGACTGGTGACTCAATCCAGGAGCTGTCAGCATATGTTGTTTTACTGTGAAGGTAATGTAGGATATGGTGGGTGCCCTGGCCACACCTTACCTCTCCAGTGTCGTCTTAGACCTCAGGTAAAACACATAGCTGTGAGGAGCTGCAGAATTCTGCTGTGTGTGAAGTGGAAATGTCATTTTGACTGTAAACAGCTCTGTGTTGTTGTGTAGTGAATGAGACATTGAAAGTTGTTTCAGTATGCATGGTAGGCTACTGTTGGTCAGGGTAGGATAATACCAACAAATCAGCTTAGTTTGTGTGCTGTTTTGGGTGTCCAGTCATGTTGCTGGACGCAACTACATGTTTAGCAAATTACAGATCAAGGACAAGCAGTTCATCAATCACTTTTACTGTGGGTACAAGGTTGTGATTTCAGTGTGTGAATCTTATTGACAGTTGCGGATGGTGTGGCTCTAATAAAATACCAGATATGCTAGTGTTGACATCGTCAGGCTATCCAGCATTTTGTTCTAAACATTTGTTCTTTTGGGATAACCCCACAAATGGCAAAATAGCAGAGATTCTCTGGGCATAATGGTGATTTTTCATAATGGTGAAAAGTGGAACCGCAACAGAGCTGAATGAACTACATCAGCTGGTATACAAAACTCTTCGTTTCTGGTCAGTTTGACAAAGCCTAAATGTTACTGGCAGTACTATAGTGACAAATGACTACAGTGTGTTTTCAGATCATGACATTTTGAATTAAATTTAAAAAAGGTTACAAAAACAACACATTTAATTTATTGTGATTAATGGCTATTATTGTTACCGCAGTAGTATTATAATCAAAGAGAGAGGGAGAGAGAGAGACCGAATGACCTTGGCTGCCTTTGTACCACTGTGACATCTAGATGAGTGGCAGGCTAATAATAATTTTGGACTCAACCATCCATCATGACAAAAGAAGGCGTCTATGTGCAGTCAGTCCAGAGGCCCACCCAGGTGACCAGCTCCGTCACATGTGCCTCTCTGCTAACCACAACGATCAACCAAATCAAATCTGTAACTGAAAGCGGGGTAACGTGGAACTCCATAGCAGGTCACTGGAAGTTGTATAATGTTGACCATCACTGTTCTTCAATCAGATCCTCGGCAAGGTTCCTGACAGTGAAAAGGTTAATGAATGGTTCTGTGACTGTGTTGGAGGTGGGTGGAGACTGAAAGTATGACTAATTGTTGTGTGTGGGTGGGTGACTGGATGTATAAAATGAATGACAATGCTACAAAGTTTGCATGTGGGGGCAGTCGTAATCTCTCATTGATGGATGAACCACAACATTGACAGTAATCCAGTTATTCCTAATACATGCAGTTGTAGTGGTTCACTGGCTGTGCAAGCTGAGATCTCATCAGTGTCCTGGGTGATTTGCGTGAGTCCTCAGTTTTCTGAGCATCGTGTTTACTTCTAAGCTCCTAAACTACATTTCATCAGACTGAAACGGTAACCATGGCGCCGAGGTCTATTCTTTGGCTAGCGGAGTTCTGTTTACATGGACAGATGAGTCTAGGATGCTCAGTATAAGGAACTCTGAGCTACGCTTTTCACAGACATGTCATCCATGCTCCGGCTTTTGAGTTGTGTTGGTACAGTCTACACGTCCAGTCTTGCGGCTTCATTCTCCTCTGACACCCCCACCCCACTCCCACACCAAACCACACAACCCCCCCCACCCCACTCTCACACCAAACCACCCACCCACCCCCCAACACCCTTCATAACAGCTTCATTCCCCTCCTCCCACCACCCAGCGCCCCCCCGGGGTCCTACTTAGAGGTGCTCCCACATTGCCTCCCTCTCTGATGACCTCATCGTGGTGCTTGGGTACCCGTTCTGCTGATGATGTCAGTGTCCCAGCAGCCTTGAGGAGAGATTGTAATGGATGTGCAGGTGCGAGGCACTGGTGAGCATGGCCTTGTGGTTGCTACAGCATGACGCTCATAGGCCATTCTGCCAGACCCTCACTGCCTCCTTCCTCCCCATTATTTAATTTGGGTGATGGTTGAGATGATGATGATGAACAGGATAATGGTACTGTATTTGCCTCAGGGAAGACAGTTCTAGACTGTGATCTGTGTGTCTTGTAGCCTGAGGCAATAAACACACACCAACCTCAAATTACCATGATTTTATCATGATTTTTTCCTGGCCATGGCCTGTTCTCCACTGACTGCTTTGTGTGTGTGTGTGTGTGTGTGTGTGTGTGTGGAGGAGTGGTGGGGATGGTATATTTTGACTTATTTCATTCCACTATCATGGTTACATAGGAGGCTAGGTGGCATCAGTACACTGCCAGTTCACTTCCTCTTCGTTCACAGTCCAACATCGGTGCTCTGTCCCCATACAAGCTGAAGTCAGGCACGGGCACCAGGTCTTTAATAACCTCTGTCTTGGCACATCACACAGAACACATTAACATTTCAGCTTCCCATTTCTGCTTTCCATCAGCCTTTCATCGGATGTACAGGGTGGAGGAGGGGGACATTTAAAGGGATAGAGACCTAGTGAGTATCAGACACGCAGATACAAGTCCTCTTAGTTTGGTCTGAGCCAGCATTTAGGTGCTGTCATACTCAGAGATGGC